>NC_041385.1:776807664-776822057 GCF_002162155.2 Triticum dicoccoides
CGACGGGGACGGGGGCGGCGACGGCGACAGCGTCGATCGATCGGGGCGCGCGGGCGGTGCTTCAATGGGGAAACAGAGGAAGAAAGAGAGGGAGAATGAAATTTTCGCAAGTGTTGTATATATAGGAGAGGCCTTTAGTACCGGCTTTGGCCAGGCGAAGAGGCGGGAAGACGAGGCCTTTAGTACCGGTTGGAGCCACCAACCGGTACTAAAGGGTGGTCTTTAGTACCGGTTGGTGGCTCCAACCGGTACTAAAGGCCTCGCGCTGCCACCCCAAAGTTTAGTCCCACCTCACCGGGCGAAGGGCAGCTGCACTGGTTTATAAATCCAGCCGCGGCTACCACTTCGAACTCCTCTATATAGCAGGCTTGTGGGCCTAAACTCTGCGCGCTGTCCTGTGAGTCTGCTGGGCCTTTAAAGCCTGTAATTACACACCTGTGGCCTATCAGACCCACAGGACAGCGCCCCAATTTTTTTTATAGTTTTTCTCTTTTCTGCTTTACTTTCTTCTATTTATTTTTGCGTAGTTTTTTGTATAGTTTTTTCTTTTTTGTTATATTTATTTTCTTCTATTTATTTGTGAGTAGTTTTTCATCTAGTTTGCCAAAATTCAACATTTTCAGAGTTCATTTTGTAGTGATTTTCAATTTCACGGTCATTTTGTAAACGATTGAAAAATAGCAAATATTTTTTTTCTTTTCTGCTTTATTTTTTTTTCTTTTTATTTCTGAGTAGTTTTTTCTTTTCTGCTATATTTATTTTCTTCTATTTATTTCTGAGTAGTTTTTTATATATTTTTTTCTTTTCAGCTATAGTTTTTCTTCTTTTCTGCTATTTTTTCTTTTCTGCAAAACATGATGGTCAAAGTCTGGAGTTATAACTTAAAAAAAGAAATATCGACGTGCAATTAGTTTTTGCCGTAACAGAAGAAGTCCGGAGTTGTAATAAGTTATTAAAAATAAAAAAGAGGTGCAATGCTCGTTAATTTGCTTCAAGCCTTTCGGAATAGTGTAAACTGCACTGCGCATAACTCCGTGGAGTCCACCGTATTCCTGAAGGCTTGAAGCTAAGCAACATGAGCATTGAGCCTCTTCTTCATCGTCTCTGCACTCAGGGCTTATAAACCGCTCCTAGTCCCTCTCACTTCGTGAGGTGGGACTAAGAAACAACTTACGTCTGGTTCATCCATGAACCGGTACTAAAGGTGCTCGTGGGGCCCCAGCCTTACCTGACACAACCTCATTAGTACCGGTTCGTGGTACGAACCGGCACTAAATGGTGATGGTGGGGCCATAGCCTGACCAGAGGCTGACACAGCCTCTTTAGTACCGGTTCGTGGCATGAACCGATACTAAAGGTTCGCCACGAACCAGTGCTATTGATCGCCGCCACGAACCGGCACTAGTGTACACATTAGTGCCGGCTGAAATTCCAACCGGCACTATTGTGCTTCACATTTGACCCTTCGTCGCGACCTGGTACTAAAGGGGGTGCGCTGGCGCAGGTGCGGTGTGGCAAGTTTAGTCCCACCTCGCTAGCCGGGACCACTTGGCCTTTGCGGGCCTGCATCCTGGCCCAACAACAGGTTGGGTTTCTAGTCGTATGCAGGCCGCTCTGGCCTAGTAGGCGGGCTTTTTATTTTTATTTTTTTGCTTTATTTATTTTTGTGTTTTTTTTGTGTATTTAGAGTTTCTTTGTGAATATTTTTGCTTTAGGTACAAAAAATTACAAACTTTCTGTTAGTGCCCGTAGTTTTCAAATTTGAATAGTTTAAATTTTGAACTATTTGAAATTAGTGTGAATCACTAGTTTGTGAATAACTTAACTTTAAAAATCAGTAAAGGCATGAAAGAATTTGTTTGCACATAAAATTTCTTCACGTTTCAAATGCCAAAACACATAACTATCCTAACTATTACAGAGATTCCCATCTCGGTGTGAAACACAGAAGAAAGTGATGATAGTGAAGCCGATCACATCCCAGATCTTTGGGTGTGAAACTTTTTCTTCGCGTGTGTCCCTTTGTGCCGTAACCATGGGAAATCTTCATTATTTAACGGGATGCTCGGGTCAATATTCACTGTGAATGGAGCAATTTCATCAAACTTTTCATAATCTTCTAACTTGTCTGTCTTGTCATCCACTCCCACAATGTTTCTCTTCCCAGAAAGAACTATGTGCCGCTTTGGCTCATCGTACGATGAATTCGCTTCCTTATCTTTTCTTTTTCTTGGCTTGGTAGACATGTCCTTCACATAGAAAACCTGTGCCACATCATTGTCTAGGACGAATGGTTCGTCTGCATACGCAAGATTGTTGAGATCCACTGTTGTCATTCCGTACTGCGGGTCTTCCGTTACCCCGCCTCGTGTCATATTGACCCATTTGCACCGAAACAAAGGGACCCTTAAACCACGTCGATAGTCAAGTTCCCATTTGTCCTATAAATAACCATAATATGTTTCCTTTCCCGTCTTGGTTTCTGCATCAAAGCGGACACCACTATTTTGGTTGGTGCTCTTCTTATCTTGGGCGATCGTGTAAAATGTATTACCATTTATCTCGTACCCTTTGAAAGTCATTATATTCTAAGATGGTAACTGCGACAGCAAGTACAGGTCATCTTCAATAGAGGTGTCATGCATGGTACGTGTCTGCAACCAGCTGGCGAAACTCCTGGTTTGTTCACGTGTAATCCAGTCATCAGACCGCTCCGGGTGTTTGGAGCGTAGCAAATTCTTGTGTTCATCCATATACGGAGCCACCAAGGTGGAATTCTGTAGAACTGTGTAGTGTGCTTCAGTGAGAGAATGTTCGTCCATACATATTATTTGTTCCCCTCCTAGCGTGCCTTTTCCATCCAGTCTGCCCTTATGCCGCGATTCAGGAACACCAATCGGCTTAAGGTCAGGAATAAAGTCAATACAAAACTCAATGACCTCCTCATTTTTATGGCCCTTGGAGATGCTTCCTTCTGGCCTAGCACGGTTATGAACATATTTCTTTAAGACTCCCATGAACCTCTCAAAGGGGAACATATTGTGTAGAAATACAGGACCCAAAACGTTAATCTCTTCGCATAGGTGAACTAGGACGTGCGTCATGATGTTGAAGAAGGATGGTGGGAACACCAACTCGAAACTGACAAGACATTGGACCAAATCATTCTGTAACCTTGGTATGATTTTTGGATCGATTACATTCTGAGAGATTGCATTGAGAAATGCACATAGCTTCACAATGGCTAATCGAACGTTTTTCGGTAGAAGCCCCCTCAATGCAACCGGAAGCAGTTGCGTCATAATCACGTCGCAGTCATGAGACTTTAGGTTCTGGAACTTTTTCTCTGCCATGTTTATTATTCCCTTTATATCCGACGAGAAGCCAGACGGTACCTTTATACTGAGCAGGCATTCAAAGAAGATTTCCTTCTCTTCTTTTGTAAGAGCGTAGCTTGCATCACCCTGATGTATGTCGTCTTCTCCGTGCATACGTTGCTGGTCCTCCCGTGCCTCAGGTGTATCTTTTGTCTTCCATACACGCCCAAGAAGCCAAGCAGGGTCACGCAAAGATTCTTCGTCACGTGCATCATGTCGATTGCGGAGCGGACCTCTAGGTCTTTCCAATATGGCAGGTCCCAAAATATAGATTTCTTCTTCCACATGGGTGCACGTCCGTGAGCGTCCTTCGGAACAGGTTGTCCGCCAGTACCCTTTTCAAATATCACCTTCAAATCCTTGACCATATCATGTACATCAGCACCAGTACAGTGGCGAGGCTTCGTTCGGTGATCCACCTCACCTTTGAAATGCTTGCCTTTCTTTCTTACGGGATGCCTGCTCGGAAGAAATCGACGATGTCCTAGGTACACATTCTTCTTACAACTATTCAAATATATACTGTCGGTATCATCCAAACAGTGCGTACATCCGCGGTATCCCTTGTTTGTCTGTCCTGAAAGGTTACTGAGAGCAGGCCAATCATTGATGGTCACGAACAGCAACGCCTTTAGGTCAAATTCTTCCCCCATGTGCTCATCCCACGCACGTACACCTGTTCCATTCCACAGTTGTAAGAGTTATTCAACTAATGGCCTTAGGTACACATCATTGTCGTTGCCGGGTTGCTTAGGGCCTTGGATGAGCACTGACATCATAATGAACTTCCGCTTCATGCACAACCAAGGAGGAAAGTTATACAAACATAGAGTCACAGGCCAGGTGCTATGGTTGCTGCTCTGCTCCCCAAAGGATTAATGCCATCTGCGCTTAGACCAAACCATACGCTCCTTGCGTCATCTGCAAACTCCTTCCCGTACTTTCTTTCGATTTTTCTCCACTGCGACCCGTCAGCGGGTACTCTCAACTTTCTGTCTTTCTTATGGTCTTCTCTGTGCCATCGCATCGCCTTGGCATGCTCTTTGTTTTGGAACAAACGTTTCAACCGTGGTATTATAGGAGAATACCACATCACCTTGGCAGGAATCTTCTTCCCGGGGTGCTTGCCCTCGACATCACCATGCTCATCGCGGCTGATCTTATAGCGCAATGCACCACATACCGGGCAAGTGTTCAAATCCTCGTACTCACCGCGGTAGAGGATGCAATCATTAGGGCATGCATGTATCTTCTGCACCTCTAACCCTAGAGGGAATACAACCTTCTTTGCTTCGTACGTACTCTCGGGCAATTCGTTGTCCTTTGGAAGCATATCCTTTATCATTACCAACAACTTTCCAAATCCCTTGTCAGATACACCATTCTCTGCCTTCTATTGCAGCAATTCCAGTGTGGTGCCCAGCTTTTTCTTGTCACCTACGCAATTCGGGTACAACAATTTTTTGTGATCCTCTAACATGCGCTGCAACTTCTTCTTCTCCAAATCACTTGTGCAGTTTCTCTTTGCATCGGCAATGGCCCGACCTAGATCATCAACGGGCTCATCTGATGCCTCTTCTTCAGCTTCTTCCCGCATTGCCGGCTCAGCTTCTTCCCGCATTAACGGCTCAGCTTCTTCCCCCATTGTTGTATCATCGTATTCAGGGAACCCATGGCCAGGATAGCTGGCGTCGTCCTCTTCTTCTTCATTGTCTTCCATCATAACCCCTCTTTCTCCGTGCTTGGTCCAAACATTATAGTGGGGCATGAAACCGGACTCAAACAGGTGGACGTGAATGGTTCTTGATGTAGAGTAATTGTGACCATTCTTACAGCCAGCACATGGACAAGGCATAAAACCATCCGCCTGCTTGTTTGCCTCAGCCGCAAGCAGAAAAGTATGCACGCCCTCAACGAACTGGGGAGAGTATCGGTCATCATACATCCATTGCCGGCTCATCTTCATTACACAACACCGAATAGACCAAATTAATACAAGTTCATACATAAAGTTCATACAACACTTAAATGCAACAAACAAATAACTCTCTAGCTAAAGCATTGAAATGCAACAACAAATGCGATCAAGATCACAACTAAGGTATAACAATTGATCCAACAGCACAATGATACCAAGCCTCACTATCGATGGCATATTTTCTAATCTTTTTAATCTTCAAGCACATTTTCTCCATCTTGATATTGTGATCATCGACGACATCGGCAACATGCAACTCCAATTCCATCTTCTCCCCCTCAATTCTTTTCAATTTTTCTTTCAAGTACTCGTTTTCTCTTTCAACTAAATTTAACCTCTCGACAATAGGGTCGGTTGGAATTTCCGGTTCACATACCTCCTAGATAAAAATATCTATGTCAACTTGATGGGCATAATTTGTCATAAACACGAAATGCAACAAATAGTTTTAAAAGAGAATATACCACATCCGAATCATAACAAGGACGAGGGCCGACGGGGACGGATATCAAAACCATGGCACTATGTATAACAAACAACGTACGGGTAAGATAATTATTATACGAGTAACTATATATCCAAATCACACAAACATCAATTTTTTATATAAAATTTCATGAACAAGAGGCTCACCACAAGGTGGTGCCGGCGACGGGACGGTGCGGGCGATCGACGGTGGTTACGACGGAGATTTAGAAGGCACTAAGTAAACCACACCTACATATGCAAACTAAGTGTTATTTTGACCTCAAATTGCATATAAATCAAATACTACCACATATAATTCCTCCCAAATTACTAAAACCCACAACTAATCACTATATAAACCAATGCAAGAGCTAATCTAGCAACCAGAGATGAAAGGACAAAGTTGCTAACCTTGGTGATCATTTGAATGGATGAGGGCCTGCAAATCTTGACAAATTTGGGGCAAATTTTGTGATGAACTCGAGAGGAAGAAGGGAAGAACAGAGGAGAGCGAGAGGGGAAAGGGGGAAGAACAGAGTGCGGGTGGACGAAGGGTTTATATAGGACGACCTTTAGTACCGGTTCGTGCCTCGAACCGGTACTAAAGGTGCTGGAAGAGCCCCACACTGACAACATCCTGCCACCACTTTCTTTAGTACCGGTTCGTGACACGAACCAGTGCTAAAGGTTCGCCACGAACCGGTACTAAAGAGCTCCTCCCGCCTAGCCGTTGGAACCGACACTAATGGACACATTACTGCCGGTTCTGTTACAAACCGGGACTAATGTGTCTCACATTTGACCCTTTTTCTACTAGTGGTGGGCCTTTTTCCATACATGACCGCATGTCGAGGTGACATGTTTGGATGATGCTAAGAGAAAAATATGCTAGTGGGATAGTTGTAAATAGTTATTTTATATAAGTAGTACAACTAAATAAGAGCGGACGCGACTTATCCCATGCATGGTCACATGTAGAGGTGGATCTTTTGAGTGGATGGTCATATGTCTAGCTTAGGGCTGGGCGTTCGGTAGTAACAGAAAGTTTGATATCTACCATTCAGTTATTTCTAAAATTCAGTTAATTTTAAAATTCAATTAGCTTATCGGAAAACAAAAAATTATATACAACTAAAAGAAAAATGCTAACCAAGATCTCGGTTAAACGATTCGTTCGGTTCGTGCACACCCAAACACTAGCTTACTTTGGTCTCGTACCACTTGACAAGAGTGCTAAACTATATAAAAAAAGCCTTACTTTGTTGTCGTACCTTTGACAACTCACAGCCCGTCTCCTTATGTAGCCAAAGCTTCTGCCCCCGTCTCATAGCTAGGCGAGGTGGCACACACCAGCAAGATACTGCTTTTATTTTACTGCTGGAGCACTTCACACCAGTAAAAAACAGGGCTTTGATTCAGGCCGGGCCAGTCCATTAGTCCGGTTCAGCCCAGAACCGGAATCCATGGGGCATAGGTCCCGGTTCATGAGGCCAGGGGGCCGGCCGGGCCATTGTGGGGCATTGATCCCGGTTCATCTGGCACCTTTGGTCCTGGTTCGAAGTTCGAACCGGGACCAATATGACTCGCTCCTGGCCCACCATCATTAGTTCCGGTTGGTGGCTTGAAACCGGACCAAAGGGTATCCTTTAGTCCCGGTTCCAGCCACGAACCGGGACCAATGATATGCCTATATATACCCCTTGCCCGCGAGCAGAGCAGTGGAGTGCTCTGTTTTTTTGGGAGAGACGTGTTGCGCTCTAGCTCATCCCCTGTGCACATGAGGTGTTCGATGAAATGCCCAAGCCACACTTACGCTTTCTCCTCTCGAAGCTCCTTGTCCAAGCTTCATTTTCCTCGAGATTTTTCTTGGTTTGGCGGTCCGTCCTGTCCCATCCCCGTCCTCACAGCCGTTGATCGCCCGCGCTGATCTTGTAGACTGCACCACCATGGTGAGCCTCTAGATCTTATCTTCTTTCTAAAACAAAAAAGTTCTTACCTGTATCACTTAGATAGATATTTATGTAGTTTTCTTACTTATTATTGTTTGTTATTATATAGTGCGATGGTTTTAGTATCCGCCTCTGTCGGCCCTTGTCCTGTCTATGATTCAGATGTGGTATATATATTTTCTTTTATAACTATTAGTTTCATTTAGTGTTTATGACAATTATGCCGAGCAACGTGACATAGATTTTTTTATCTAGGAGGCCCTATTGTCGAGAGGTTAAATTTAGTTGAAGAAGAAACCAATTACTTGAAGGAAAAATTAAAAAAAATTGAGGAGGAGAAGATGATATTGGAGTTGCATGTTGCGGATGTCGTCGATGATCACAAGATCAAGATGGATGCAATGCGCTTGAAGATTAGAAAGATTAGAAAATATGCCATTCATACTGAGGCTTGGTATCATTATGCCGTTGGATCAATTGTTACCTTGGTTGCGGTTATGATCGCATTTGTTGTTGCATTGATATCTTTTACACAGTTTCAATGTATGGTCTAATTAAATGCTCTGGAGAGCTATATGTTGTTCAATGAGAACTATGTATGTACTTTGGGTTTAATGTGATGATAAAATTTTATTAATTTGGTCACTTATCTATTCATGATGTACGCAGAGATGAATCGACAATGGATGTACGGTTACGGACGCACCTATGAGTACATTAAGGGCGTGAATAATTTTCTCGCAGTGGCTGAGGCAAACAAGAAGAATGGTTTTATGTGTTGTCCATGCCCTATATGTGGGAATACGAGGTCTTACACTGACCCGAAAACCCTTCAAACCGACCTTCTTTATAAGGGTTTCATGCCACACTATAATGTTTGGACCAAGCACGGAGAAAGAGGGGTTATGATGGAAGACAGCGAAGAAAAAGAAGATGATGATAACTATGTGCCCCCTGAATACGATGATGCTGCAACGAGGGAAGCTGAAGATGCTGCAACGGGGGAAGCTGAAGATCAAGAGGAACCAGACAATGTGCCCAATGATGATCTTCGCCGGGTCATTGTTGATGCAAAGAGACGGTGCGAAAGTGAAAAGGAGAAGCTGAAGTTCGATCACATTTTAGAGGATCACAAAAAAGGGTTGTACCCCAATTACGAAGATGGAAACACAAAGCTTGGTACCGTACTGGAATTGCTGCAGTGGAAGGCAGAGAATGGTGCGCCCGACAAATGATTTGAGAAGCTACTGAAAATATTGAAGAAGAAGTTTCCAAAGGATAACGAATTGCCCGACAGTACGTATGCAGCAAAGAAGGTTGTATGCCGTCTAGGATTGGAGGTGCAGAAGATAAATGCACGCCCTAATGACTGCATCCTCTACCGCGGTGCGTACGAGGATTTGAATGCATGCCCCGTATGCGGTGCATTGCGATATAAGATCAGACGAGATGACCCTGGTGATGTTGACGGCGAGCGCCCCAGGAAGAGGGTTCCTACCAAGGTGATGCCGTATGCTCCTTTAATACCATGGTTGAAACGCCTGTTCAGAATAAAGAGCATGCCAAGTTGATGCGATGGCACAGAGAGGATCTTAAGAAAGACGGGAAGTTGAGAGCACCCGCTAACGGGTCACAATGGAGAAAATCGAGAGAAAGTACTGGGAGGAGTTTGCAGGTGACGCAAGGAACATATGGTTTGGTTTAAGCTCGGATGGCATTAATCCTTTTGGGGAGCAGAGCAGCAATCGCAGCGCCTGGCCCGTAACTCTATGTATCAATAACCTTCCTCCTTGGCTGTGCGTGAAGTGGAAGTTCATTATAATGCCAGTTCTCATCCAAGGCCCTAAGCAACCCGACAACGACATTGATGTGTACCTAAGGCCATTAGTTGAAGAACTTTTACAACTATGGATTGGAAACAGTGTACATGTGTGGGATGAGCACAAACAGGAGGAATTTGACCTGCATGTGTTGCTGATTGTAACCATCAATGATTGGCCTGCTCTCAGTAACCTTTCAGGATAGACAAACAAGGGATATCACGCATGCATGCACTGTTTAGATGACACCGAAAGTATATACCTGGACAAATGCAGGAAGAATGGGTACCTGGGGCATTGT
Source organism: Triticum dicoccoides (assembly GCF_002162155.2). Taxonomy (NCBI): domain Eukaryota; kingdom Viridiplantae; phylum Streptophyta; class Magnoliopsida; order Poales; family Poaceae; genus Triticum; species Triticum dicoccoides. Next base: position 776,817,558 of record NC_041385.1, read on the forward strand.
TGATTTCTTCCGACCATCCATCAATGTCGAAAGAAAGGCAAGCATTTCAAAGGCGAGGCAGATCACCGAAAGAAGCCCGCGATGCATACCGGTGACCACGTACTTGCTATGGTCAATGATTTAAAAGTAATCTTCAGAAAGGGTCCCGGCGGACTATCTGTTCTGTATGTCGCTGAGGGATGCGCACCCATGTGGTAGAAAAAATCTATATTTTGGGACCTACCCTACTAGAAAGACCTAGAGGTCCACTCTTCAATCGACATGATGCATGTGACGAAGAACCTTTGCGTGAACCTGCTAGGCTTCTTGGGCGTCTATGGGAAGACAAAAGATACACCGGAGGCACGGGAGGACCTGCAACATTTGCATGAAAAAGATGACATGCCTCCGAAGCAGTATGAAGGTCCTGCCAGCTACGCTCTTACCAAAGAAGAGAAGGAAATCTTCTTTGAATGCCTTCTCAATATGAAGGTCCCGTCTGGCTACTCGCCGAATATAAAGGGAATAATAAATATGATAGAGAAAAAGTTCCAGAACCTAAAGTCTCATGACTGCCACATGATTATGATGCAGCTGCTTCCGGTTGCATTGAGGGGGCTTCTACCGGAAAACATTTGATTAGCCATTGTGAAGCTATCTTCATCCTCAATGCAATCTCTTAGAAGGTGATCGATCCAGAAATCCTACCAAGGTTAAGGAGTGATGTGGCGCAATGTCTTGTTAGTTTCGAGCTGGTGTTCCCACCATCCTTCTTCAACATCATGACGCACGTCCTAGTTCACCTATGCGAAGAGATTAACGTTTTGGGCCCTGTATTTCTACACAACATGTTCCCCTTTGAGAGATTCATGGGAGTCCTAAAGAAATATGTCCGTAACCACGCTAGGCCAGAAGGAAGCATCTCCATGGGCCATCAAATAGAGGATGTCATTGGGTTTTGTGTTGACTTCATTCCTGACCTTAAGAAGACAGGTCTCCCTCAATCATGGTATGAGGGGAGACTGAGTGGAAAAGGCACACTAGGAGGGGACTCAATAATATGTAGGGACGGGTATTCTTGGTCTCAAGCACACTACACAATTCTACATAATTCTACCTTGGTGACCCCGTATGTCGATGAACACAAGAACATTCTGCACTCCAAACACCCAGACCAGTGTGACGACTGGATTACATGTGAACACATCAGGAGTTTCGGCAGTTGGTTGCAAACACGTCTCAGGGGTGACAATATTGTTTCTGATGAGCTGTACTCGTTGGCGAGGGAACCATCTTCGACTGTAATAACTTACAAAGGGTACGAGATAAATGGGAATACATTTTACACGATCGCCCAAGTTCAATAGAGCACCAACCAAAATAGTGGTGTTCTCTTTGATGCAACAACCAAGAGGGGAAAGGACACATATTATAGTTACATAGTGGACATATGGGAACTTGACTATGGACATGATTCTAAGGTCCCTTTGTTTAAGTGCAAATGGGTCAATCTGTCAGGAGGCGGGGTACAGGTAGACCCACAGTACGGAATGACAACAGTGGATCTGAACAATTGGGGGTACACAGATGAACCATTCATCCTAGCCAATGATGTGGCGCAGGTTTTCTATATGAAGGACATGTCTACCAAACCGAGAAAAAGAAAAGATAAGGAAGCGGATACATCATACGATGAGCCAAAGTGCCACATAGTTCTTTAAGGAAAAAGAGACATAGTGGGATTGGAGGGCAAGACAGACATGTCTGAAGATTATGAAAAGTTTCATGAAATTCCTCCCTTCAAAGTCAAGGCTGACCCAAGCACCTTGTTAAACGATGAAGATTATCCATGGTTACGGTGCAATAAGCAACGGACACAGCAAAGAAAAAGTGAAGACTTTCTATCCACAAATATTATGATGATGCCTTTGATCTAGAATATCACTGCAGTTACATGTGAACAAATGAAATCCTTTTGTAACAGATGAGTTTTCGTCCGAAACCCTGATACTTTCAAAGAGATTGTTTGTTTTATACACGAAGTGCATCCAGTTTTTGTCGTAACCCTCTCAACTTTTTAGCACATGCTATGTGGGTGAAATGATGATACCATGCCAACTTTCAACCTTTTCAGAGTTCATTTGTAGTGCTTTTCAATTTAAGGGTCATTTAGCTGAAAGAATGAACTAATAGCAAAAAGAATGAATTAAAAATAATCAATTAAAATATTCTGTTATGATCAACGAAAACAAAACTATAATATCGTTCAATAGCAAACACAATCAACTAAAAAGCTTTTATAAAACTCCAATAGCAAAAGGAATCAACTCAAAAAACTTTTAAACATCTAGTATTATTGAAACTAAAATTATATAAAATTTATGCAACCAAAATTATCAAAGTATTTTCTGTTCAAAACATTAAAAGCAAAAAGAATTTTCATAAAGATTTTTTTTGTTAGAAACTTTAATAGCAAGAAGAATTATCATAAAGAATTTTTTTGTTAGAAACTAAAATAACAAAATATGTTTTTGAATATAATGATAAAACACAGTAATATTAAATAACATGACAAAGAATCACTCAAAAATCTATTTTTATAGTAAAGTTATTCAAAAACTAGTGATTCACACAAATTTCAAAAAACTCAAATTTAAACTATTCAAATTGGAAAACAAATGACACTAACAGAAAGTTTATAATTTTTATTACCAAAAAGCAAAAAGAATTAAAAAAATAAAGCAAAAAACAAAAGAAAATAAATAATGCAAAAAACAAAACAAAAATACTGGAAAAAAATTAAAAAAATGCCGCCTACTAGGCTACCACGGCCTGAATACGACTAGAAACCCAACCATGGTGCAGGATTCAGGCCGCAGAAGGCCTAGTAGGCCCACAGGCATAACAGTGTCGGATTAGGCCCTCCAAGCCCCTCTCAACTAGCGAGGGCAGCGGGAGTGGGGTTTATAAACCACTCCGAGCCCCTCTCAACTAGCGAGGTGGGGCTAAACATTTTGCCCACGGGCAGCAGCACAAGGCCTTTGGTCCCGATTGGTGGCACCAACCGGGACAAAAGGGGGGCATTGGTAGCGGTTCGTGGCGACCAATGCCCTCCTTTTGTCCTGGTTGGTGGCACCAACCGGGACCAAAGGTCTCCTTTTCCCGCCCTTTGGGCTGCTGGAAATTAACCTTTGGTCCCAGTTGGTGGCACCAACCGGGACTAAAGGGGTGCATTGGTCCCGGTTGGTGCCACAAACCGGGACCAAAGGTGTGCCTATATAAACAACACTTAGCAGTTTTCCGTTCAATTTGTCCTTCGATCTCTCCTCTCCCCCGACGGCGCTGCGACCACCTCGATGCCGCCAGGCTACCAGACTGCACCGTCGCCTCCCCACCGTCGGCCTCCTCCTCGTCGCTGAAGCTCGCCCCCAACACCATCGCCGCGCCGCCCCTGCCCCGACACCGTCGCCGTCGCCGCGTGCGCCACCCCTGCCCAACACCATCACCATCGCCGCATGCGTCGCCCCTGCCCAACACCGTCGCCATCGCCGCGTGCGCCGCCCCTGCCGCACGCGCCGCCCCTGCCGCACGTGCCGCCCCTGCCCCGACCCCGTCGCCGTCGCGCCGACCACGCCCTACCCCCACCACGCGGCGCCGCCACGTTCGGTCCGGCCGGCCTTCCTCTCTGTTTTCATATATATGATGTTTTTTAGATTATATGTATATGTGTGATTATATATATGAGTGTATATATGATTATATGTCCTTTTTTTCCGGATTTTTGTTCATATATATATATGATGATTTGTGTTTTGCATTTTTATAAATATATATGCATAAGTAGATTCTTAGAAAAGTTTTATCTATGCATGTTCTCTGATTTAGTGCACTTTAAGTTAGTTTCATTTTTAGAGAAGTTTTATATATTTAGGAAGAAGGAAGAGAATGAAGCAGAAAAAGTTTTATATATGCAAAAGTTACATTTTTTAGAAAAGTTTTAATATCTAGCTAGGGAGAAGGAAGAAGGAAGAAGAAGAAAAACCTTTTATATATGCAAAAGTTACATTTTTAGAAAAGTTTTATCTAAGAAGAAGGAAGAAGGAAGAAGAAGAAAAAGAAGGAAAAGAAAAAGGAAAATAATAAGAAGAGGAAGAAGGAGAAGAAGAAGGAGAAGAAGAGGAGACGAAGAAGATGACAAATAAATAATAAGAGGAAAAAAGAAGAAGAAAAGAGGAGGAGAAGAAGGAATAGAGGAGAAGAAGAAAAAATTAGAAAATTTTCTAATTTTTTCTTCTTCTCCTCTATTCCTTCTTCTTCTCCTCTTTTTTCTTCTTCTTTTTTCTTCTATTTTTTCTTCTTCTTATTCTCCTCTATTTTTTCTTCTTCTTCCTTCTTCTTATTTTTTATTGGGAACGAGGGTGTCGGGAACAAGGGTATCGGAAACTAGGGTAGAGGGTCGACGGTGGCCGAGGGAACGAGGGTCGTCGAGGGGTTGAGGGTCGTCGAGGGGTCGAGGGTCGA
>NC_041385.1:776822361-776832945 GCF_002162155.2 Triticum dicoccoides
ACTGTCGGTGTCAAAACCGGCGGATCTCGGGTAGGGGGTCCCGAACTGTGCGTCTAGGCGGATGGTAACAGGAGACAAGGGACACGATGTTTTTACCCAGGTTCGGGCCCTCTCGGTGGAGGTAAAACCCTACTCCTGCTTGATTAATATTGATGATATGGGTAGTACAAGAGTTGATCTACCACGAGATCAGAGAGGCTAAACCCTAGAAGCTAGCCTATGGTATGATTGTTGTTTGTCCCACGGACTAAAACTCTCCGGTTTATATAGACACCGGAGAGGACTAGGGTTACACAGAGTCGGTTACAATGGGAGGAGATCTTCATATCGTATCGCCAAGCTTGCCTTCCACGCCAAGGAAAGTCCCATCCGGACATGGGACGAAGTCTTCAAGCTTGTATCTTCATAGTCCGGGAGTCCGGCCAAAGGTCATAGTCCGGCCATGCGGACACCCCCTAATCCGGGACTCCCTCAGTAGCCCCCGAACCAGGCTTCAATGATGACGAGTCCGGCGTGCAAATTGTCTTCGGCATTGCAAGGTGGGTTCTTCTCCAAATTCTATTTACCTGTCGGATAGTGTCCGGCTTTTGGTGCGTGTTGCTCTCCTCAGCTTCTGTGCCCCATAATGACCATCTTCCACGTGTCGAACAAATGTGAAAAGTCAGGGGATTTTTTCATTTATCCCCCCAGTTGCGTAAATGAGCTGCCCATAAAAGAGACGGAGGTTTAGATCCAATTCACACCACCTTACCTCCGCGAGTATTCATCAGAGCGCTTTCGACAGAGATCCATTCCACCATGGCCGGTCGAAGCAGCTCCTCCTCTCGCCTCTCCAGCCCTCGGCCCGGAGATTGGGAGCAATGTTCTGTCCCGCATAGCAAGCTAGTAGAGCTTTAATCCAAGGGGCTCCTCCCCCCAGTATATATGGTCCCAGTTCGAGCCGGGATCGCCACCTATAGCGGCGGAGAGCAGGCGGAGAGCGTCCCCAATCTCTCTCAAGGAGAGTGGGTATGCCTAGTACCTTATTTAATGAGAGGACTCGGATTTCCGATTCATCCGTTTCTCCAAGGGCTACTGGAGTTCTACGGCCTCCAGCTACACAATCTCACGCCTGCCTCCATACTGCATGTTGCGGGCTTCGTCGCCCTCTGCGAGCTGTTCTTGGGCATCGAGGCTCATTTCGCGCTGTGGAAAAGGTTGTTCTGCCTCGTGCCCAGCTCTCAGGAGGGGTCAATTTATCAAGTGGGCGGAGCCGAACTATGGCGTATCGCCGGGACCAGATATCTATTCGGTACCCCAAAGAAGGCGTCCGATGACTGGCCTTCGGAATGGTTTTATATGGATGACATCCCCCTGGCGGACCCTGTACGGATCGGCCTCCCTGAGTTTAATAATGCTCCGTTGAAGAAACGCCTGAGCTGGCGCCCACGGAACCCTCAGGGGGAAACTGACAGGGACGTTCTTTACCTGATGAGCCGGATAAGATTGTTGGCTCATTCCGGATTGACCATGATCGAGGTCATGGCCACATGCATTATGCGGGGGGTGCAGCCGCTTCAGTACAGGGGCCACCCCATGTGGGATTTCAATGGGGAGGACGACGCCACCCGGTGTGGTCGCAAGGGACCGGATTCGGCTGCCACTCTAACGAAGATCTTATCCTCTTTATACAAGGGAGAAGAAGAGGAATTCCTCCATGTCAACCCACGGGGCGGATTCTCTATGTACAGTCCTCCAAGCTAGGTGAGCGAACACTTTCACTTGTCTTCCCGCTTTCGAAATTCCCATAATTGAGTACTTAGTCTAGCGATGTTAACGCAGGAGCTGCGCCAGACTATGAAGGAGATAAACAGCCCTCCTCCACAACCCGAGGACCCAGAACGGTCCCTCGATCCGGACTCCCAAGAGGACCCAGACTTATGTGTGGAGTTAATTGATGGGGTGTTTCATCAATTGAGTAAGGACAATACCTTAGTGGCCATTACGGCTGACTATCCCGGACTACTTCCAGCCTCAAAGGTAACCGAGACCGAAGTCCCAGTATTTTCAAGAAGATCCATCCATGCCTTATTTTGAATGCCGTAAACCAATAGTGTTTCGTTTTGCATTGGAAATCCTTGAGGCGGAGGGCCGAGCCCGCGGTGGGCAGCCAACAAGAGCCGCTGAAGCCAGGCGGGCCAAAAAGAAGTGCAGACCAGATCGAGATTCTGGTGCAACGGTACGGCGTGCAAATTTAACGCCTAGGGTTTATGCCCTCAAGTCACACTAACCCTCATGCTCTCCTCAGGAAAAAGAGAGCCCGCCGGACTATATCCACCGGCCAGGCTTCAAGGCCGGGTCTGGAGGCGGAGGCGAACGCGGGGCGCGCATCGGGCATTCCTCCGACAGAGGACGCGGACGGGCTATCTGCCACCAATTCAGGGGTGGAGAGTGCCATGAACCACAGGCGTCGCCGGACTGTTCTTCGTGACGCATGTTTTTCCCCAGAGGCGTTGGACGCCTTTAATATGGGAGATGCGTACCTCCGTGCCGCTCAAAATGGTCTAGCCAGAGCCACAGAGCAGTATGTGAAAGACATACGGGTGAGTAAATCTGATGGTTATATACGTCAGTAGCCCCCGAGACTTGAAACAGTTAAGATAACTGATTTAAGGATCATATGTTACGTAGGATCTTACAAAAAGGAACACGCAACTGTCCCAGGAGCTGGAAGAGTGCAAGCCCCAACTCGAGGCCGCACTGGCTGCTTCGGAAGGTGCCAAGGGGACCCCCTCAGGTAATATATGCTTCGAAAGATAATTCCGTTGTGAAGTGCGGCAAGTGTGCAGTTCTGACGATAACAGTGCATATGGGGCCGGAGTAAATCCGGACAAGCAACAACTCCTACGCCAACTAAAGGCTGGCGAGAGCGTGTAGACGAGGGTGAGGCAAGAGAAGAACAAACTTCAAGACGCCAATACCCAGCTGGGCGAGGAACTAAAGGATGTTCGTGCTCAGCTGTCTGCTTCCATAAAGGAGAATCGACGACTTCAACGCGGCATTTTTAGTAAGTGCTTGAACGAATCTTCAAAAAAAGAGTTTGGCGAGGAAGACGATTGACAGAGCTATGTCTGTAGATATGCTGACAGGTCGTACTTCAGAGGAAATGCCCGGTTCAGTGGGGGACCTTCTTCCCGAGCTGTTGCAACTGCACGAACGAGTTCGGCAGGCGATGCAAGGCGTCGTCCAGGCTATGTGGACATCCCTCTCCATGCCCGAAGGCCTTGGAGAGCTTTCAGAGAAGCTGGAGGGAGTGCGGCAGTGCTTCCGGTTGTGGAAGATAACGGCCTGCCGTCAAGGTGCCAGGGAGGCCTGGGCCATGGTGAAGACTCCGTACACGAAGGCTGACCCGAACCACATGGCCGAGGTCGGCCCTGTGGGGCCTGACGGAAAGGAGATCCCTGTCAGTTTAGTGTATGGACAGGTAGAGCTGGCTGCCAAGTATTCTCAACAGGACTGTAAATTAGACAGCCTGTTGGATGGTATTGAAGAAGAATATACCGAGTCGAATTGACTATGTAATTTAAAATGACATGAAAAATGCCTTCTAGCCGGATTGTAGATCGTTTGTCATTGCGGACCTTTTCGCTTCAACCTCTGGACCCGATAGTCCGGAGTGTGTTCGAATACCCTCTCGGTTATGTAAGAACCGGGGCATGCATGGAGACAAGGCGCAGGGGTCATAAGTGCTTTAGCAGACAAGTGCCCAACTAGTTATGTTATATTACATGGTTAGTAAGAAACATCTTCTAGGGAGAATAGTTCCGTTAGGGGTTCCTTTCCCTAGGAGGCATGCCCTAAAGTGCATGTCCGAACTGCGAGAAAAAGCAGAAAAAGCATCTGGGGGCAGATAAATAATAAACAAGAAAAATCATCTTTTAGTTCACCGACCGAATATTCCCTTAAGAACGCTAGCTTTCGGCTTCCCCCAGTCTGAGGTACACATCCGGCTGACCCGGCAGTAACAATCACAGAGGTGCTCCCTTTACCACCTAGCCGAACAAACATGAATGTAGGGGCAAGCACAGGAGCCAGACAACCCAGCTTGGCCAAAACTTAAGTCATATCGATGCATATAATGGTGTATAAAAGGTTCATGCGGAAGTGTCACACATGTTTTGGGCATGAGGCCCGTTTATATAAACTTCTGATAAAGAAGCCCCCAGGTATAATAAGCGCGGGTGGCGCGTCAAGTATGTGCGAACAACGCGCAGGCAAGCCCCTAAGGGCTTGGGAGAAAAAAGGTAGGGAGAAGGAGAGAAATACCAGGCAGCTAATTTGAAAAAAATAAAAAAAAGGGACAGAGGAAGGAGACGAACACGGAGTCCGGCGCTAGGTGTAGAATCTTCATAGGCGTGCTGCGTTCCATGGGTTCGGCTCGAGTCGGTTGTCCGATGCATTTCGCAGACGGTATGCTCCACCAGTTAGTACTTGGTCGATTATGAAGGTACCCTCCCATTTGGGCTTTAGTTTGTCCTTTTTCTTGTCCGACAGGCGTAGAACTAGTTCGCCAACGTTATAAGTTTTGGCCCATACTTCTCTGCTTTGATATCTTCGAGCCTGTTGTTGATAAAATGCGGAACGGGCTTTTGCCACGTCGCGCTCCTCCTCCAATGCGTCCAAGCTGTCATACCGATCGAGCTCGGCTTCTCTTTCTTCGTACATGCGCACGTGAGGTGAGTCATGAATTATGTCGCAGGGCAGGACTGCCTCTGCGCCGTATACCATAAAAAATGGTGTGAATCCGGTAGTGCGATTCGGCGTTGTCCGCAACCCCCAGAGTACGAAGTCAAGCTCCTCTACCCAGTGCGTGTTAGATTCCTTGAGGGATCGCACTAGTCTGGGTTTGATGCCGCTCATGATGAGACCGTTCGCTCACTCGACTTGACCGTTAGTTTGTGGGTGATAGACTGAAGCGTAGTAGAGCTTGATGCCCATGTTTTTGCACCAGAGTTTAACTTCGCCGGCCATGAAGTTTGTGCCATTGTCAGTTATGATGCTGTGGGGGACGCCGTAACGGTGTACAACCCCGGATATGAAGTCTATCACTGGTCCGGATTCGGCCGTCTTTACAGGCTTGGCCTCTATCCATTTGGTGAGTTTGTCCACCATGACCAGTAGATATTTTTTCTTGTGGGTTCCTCCTTTAAGGGGTCCAACCATGTCAAGCCCCCAGACCGCAAAAGGCCAGGTAATGGGTATGGTTTGTAGGGCGGTAGGCGGCATGTGGCGTTGATTAGCGAATAATTGGCAACCGACGCATCACTGCACTAAGTCCTGAGTGTCTGCCCGGGCCGTTGGCCAATAAAATCCGGTACGGAAGGCCTTGCTTACAAGGGCCCGGGCTGCGGCGTGGTGCTCGCCGAGTCCGGCATGAATTTCAGCCAGAAGATTTTGCCCTTCTTCTTCGGAGATACACTTTTGAAGGACTCCGGTTGTGCTTTTCTTAGAAAGCTCTACCTCGTGGACTTTATAGGCTTTAGATCGCCGCACTATGCAGCGGGCCTCATTTTGGTCCTCGAGAAGTTCCTGCCTAGTTAGGTAGGCTAGGAATGGTTCTGTCCACGGGGCAATGACTGCCATTATTGTGTGGGCTTACGGTGTTGTTTCGTTGGCGGAGCCACCAACTGTGTCAGAATGTTCGGTGAGGGGTAGTGTGGTTGTGTCCGGGCTGTTGTTTCCGAACTCTCCCTCCCATGATACGGATGGCTTGAAAAGCCTCTCTAGGAAGATGTTGGGAGGGACGGCATCGCTCTTTGCGCTGATGCGTGCCAACACGTCTGCTGCCTGGTTGTTCTCCCGGGCTATATGGTTAAATTCGAGCCCCTCAAACTGAGCTGACATCTTTAAGACGGCGTTGTGATAAGCTGCCATTTTTGGATCCTTGGCATCAAAGTCTCCATTTATTTGGGATATCGCGAGGTTTGAATCCCCGCAGACCTCTAGGCGCTGAATGCCCATGGAGACTGCCATCCGGAGACCATGTAGAAGGGCCTCGTATTCGGCTGCATTGTTGGAGTCCGTGTACATTATCTGAAGTATGTATTGGACTGTATCTCCGATTGGGGACGTCAGAACGATGCTAGCCCCCAGACCAGCCAACATTTTGGAGCCGTCGAAGTGCATGATCCAGTTGGAATATGCGCCGTACTCTTTAGGGAGCTCGGCTTCAGTCCATTCGGCGATGAAGTCAGCCAAAACTTGCGACTTAATAGCTCGCTGTGGCTTGTAAGTTATGTCGAACGGGAGGAGCTCAATGGCCCATTTGGCAATCCGGCCCGTTGCGTCGCGGTTGTTTATAATGTCATTAAGAGGTACTTCGGAGGCTACTGTTATCGAACACTCTTGGAAATAGTGTCGCAGCTTCCGGGATGCCATGAACACCGTGTATGCTATCTTTTGATAATGCGGGTATCGTGACTTGCATGGAGTTAGTGGACACGTAGTAAACTGGTTTTTGGAGAGGGAACTTGTGTCCGTCCGTTTCTCGTTCAACAACGAGCACCGCGCTTACAACTTGATGGGTTGCCGCGATGTATAATAGCATTGGTTCGCCCGTGTTGGGCGCGGCCAGGACAGGATTTGTTGCCAGTATGGCTTTGATTTCTTTGAGTCCAGCTGTGGCGGCATCCGTCCACTCGAAGTGTTCGGTGCGCCGCAGGAGGGGATAAAGGGGTAATGCCTTTTCTCCTAAGCGGGAGATAAAGAGGCTTAGAGCCTCCACACATCCAGTCAATTTTTGTATTTGCTTGAGGTCTTTTGGGATATCCAATTGTGACAGAGCTCAGATCTTGGCTGGGTTTGCTTCAATTCCTCTACCGAATACGATGAAGCCCAAGAGCTTTCCGGCTGGTACGCCGAAAACGCATTTTTCCGGGTTGAGCTTAATGTCATATGCTCGGAGATTGTCGAATGCGAGCCTCAAGTCGTCTACTAGAGTTTCGACATGCTTGGATTTGATGACCACATCATCCACGTACGCTTCAACTGTTTTGCTGATCTGGTTGGCCAGACATGTCTGAATCATGCGCTGATATGTCGCGCCGACGTTTTTGAGCCAGAAGGGCATCGTGTTGAAGCAGAATGGGCCGTATGGGGTGATGAATGCCGTTGCGGCTTGGTCTGACTCTGCCATCTTGATTTGGTGGTAACCAGAGTATGCGTCGAGGAAACACAATGAATCGTGTCCTGCAGTGGCGTCGATGATTTGATCAATGCGGGGGAGGGGGAAGGGATCCTTTGGGTAGGCCTTATTTAGGTCTTTGAAATCGACGCATAGGCCCCAGGATTTGTCCTTCTTTGGTACCATCACCAGGTTTGCTAGCCAGTCCGGATGTTTTATATCTCTGATGAATCCGGCTTCCAGTAGTTTTGCTAGCTCCTCTCCCATGGCTTGTCTCTTGGGTTCAGAGAAACGCTGAAGAGTCTGCTTAACGGGCTTGAATCCTTTTAGGATGTTCAGGCTGTGCTCGGCCAGCCTGCGTAGGATTCTTGGCATGTCTGAAGGGTGCCAGGCAAAAATGTTCCAATTTTCTCGTAGGAATTCTCTGAGTGCGGCGTCTACATCAAGTTTTAATTGTGCCCCGATGGAGGCCGTTTTTGTAGTGTCCGTTGGATGGACTTGGAACTTGACTATTTCGTTTGCTGGCTTGAAGGAGGTGGACTTGGATCTTTTGTTGAGTATCACGTCGTCCCTGTCCACCGTGGAGCATAACACAGTTAGTTCCTCGGCCGCCAGGGCTTTGGATAATGCCTCGAGGGCCAGTGCGGCTATCTTGTTTTTGGCGCAGAGCGCTGTGTACGGATCACTAGCAAGAGTGATGATTCCGTTGGGTCCGGGCATTTTGAGCTTCATGTACCCGTAATGGGGTATAGCTTGAAAAATTGTGAATGCTTCTCGCCCTAACAGAGCATGGTATCCGCTGCTGAACGGGGCCACTTGAAATGTGACCTCCTCGGATCTATAATTATCCGGCGTGCCTAACAGCACGTCCAGTGTGATTTTCCCTGAACAGCATGCTTCCAGGCTAGGGATTATTCCTCTAAAGGTTGTGTTGCTTCGCTCAATGCAGCTCCAGTCTATTTCCATTTTTCGCAGTGTTTCCTCATAGATGAGGTTCAATCCGCTGCCAACGTCCATGAGTACCTTTGTAAGCCGGAAGCCGTCCACTATCGGACTGAGGACCAGTGCAGCTGGTGCTCGGGCTTTCCGGAATTTAGGTTCGTCACTGGCATTAAAGGTAATAGCCGTGTCACTCCATGGGTTTATTGTTGCTACTTGGTAGACTTCGGTAAGGCTACGGAGTGTTCGTTTCCTCGCATTGTTTGATGCGAAAGTCTCGAGGACTGTTGACACCGTACTGGCATTTCTGGGGTGGTGCACTGCGGATTCTGGAGTTAGAAGCTCCTCGCCACTTCTGGCCACCTGCCGGAGTATCCAACATGCTCTAAGGCTGTGAGTTGGTGTGACTTCCCCTGAACTATGAATTTTACAGGGTCCATTGAGCCATCCCTCCAGTACGGTCCCATACCCTATAGGGTTTTTTTTGTTTTTTGCTGTTTGGCTTAGGTGCCTGGTGATAATGCGCCCTTTTGTTTCGGACTGGGATTGTATTCAGGGCCGGATTGTCCCAGAATTTAGTTTCGGTTTTCCGAACGCTTTCTGTCGCACAATACTTTCGTACTATGGATGTCAAGTCGGCAAAGCGTGTAATTTCGCTACGACTTATGGCGTTGAGGATTCCGATGTCCGTGCAGTTGTTACAGAAGAATGAAATTGCGTCCTTCTCACGGCAGTCCTTTATCCTGTTCATAACCAGGAGGAATCTGGCCCAGTAGTGGTGTACTGTTTCCTCGGGCTCTTGCCGTATTTGGGATAGATCCCTTATATTTGGGTGGGCGGGTGGATTTAAATCCGGAACCTCGCCCGATCTAAGACTCAAGGGCCAAGAAATTTCCGAATTCGGAAGCTTGTTTTCTTGGACGTTATTCAATGAATCAGGCCTGCTGCCTGACTTTAGGTTCAGGGCTTGGGCGACATCCTCCCCTCCGCAGATATCCAGCTTGGAGGGGTCGGGAATCCGAACACATCTGGTCCTTAGGATGTGCGAAGATTCGCCGCATTGTTCTTCCACCACTTCAACATGGTGGGTGACCTGGGGAGAGTCGATCTCTCTCTAATCGGGTTTAAGCCCAATCTGGCCGTAATCTGTAGCGATTCCCAGGGCGGTGATGCGATCCAAGAGCTCGTTTAGGGAAGAGAGCTCCATCGGATCTAACTGCTCGGCAAGTTCCGAGCTGATCTGGAGATTGCTTTCGATAACCCGAGAGGTCATCGCCGGCGCGGCGGCCGAACAGGCGGTCATCAAAAAACTGCCTAGCCGGAGAGTTTGGCTGACAGCCAAAGCTCCTTTAGCAACAGTGCCGTCTTTAAAGACCGGGTGCGGCATCCTTCCTGTCGGTGACGACACAGAGGAACTCTCAATGAAAGCATCAATGTCGGTGTCAAAACCGGCGGATCTCAGGTAGGGGGTCCCGAACTATGCGTCTAGGCGGATGGTAACAGGAGACAAGGGACACGATGTTTTTACCCAGGTTCCGGCCCTCTCGGTGGAGGTAAAACCGTACTCCTGCTTGATTAATATTGATGATATGGGTAGTACAAGAGTTGGTCTACCACGAGATCAGAGAGGCTAAACCCTAGAAGCTAGCCTATGGTATGATTGTTGTTCATCCTACGGACTAAAACTCTCCGGTTTATATAGACACCAGAGAGGGCTAGGGTTACACAGAGTCGGTTATAATGGGAGGAGATCTTCATATCGTATCGCCAAGCTTGCCTTCCACGCCAAGGAAAGTCCCATCCGGACTCGAGACGAAGTCTTTAATCTTGTATCTTCATAGTCCGGGAGTCCGGCCAAAGGTCGTAGTCCGGCCATCCGGACACCCCGTAATCCGGGACTCCCTCAGTCTCCGTTTAACAAGAATGCCACCATTATGGATGTGCACAAGTTGATCCATTATGAAAATACATCCTACCACTAGGTGGTAGTTACCTCTACTCCCGTTGCCGTCAGATCTAGTCTCGAAGTGGGTATTGATAAACGGGTTTGGACTGTGAAGCTAGTTGGTTGTTTTCTTTTTTGAAATTAGATTTACTAGTCGTCCCTATTTTTGTGGCCATCGGGTGCCGATGTAAAACTACCTCCGATATATAGAGCCCTTCTCAAAAAAAAAAACAGTCGTCAACACCATGTTCGATAGGGGATGAGGAGACGTAGGTATTAATGTTAATTCTTGTTGTTTTTCATCCTATCCCACACGTACGCATACATGATTGATCAACCACTGATATGATCTCTCATATTGTAAGTTTGAGCCTCCGTTATGTTGCTTCTACTTGATATGATCTCTCATGGACAAAGTACGTGTGTGTGCTTATCCCAACTTATACGGAGGTTGTTTCCCAAATCTACGTGAGGACGTGGCGTGGGATTTTGAATGTAATTAGTTAATTAATTGGATGCTGAACGGGTTTGTTACGTT
>NC_041385.1:776834179-776835856 GCF_002162155.2 Triticum dicoccoides
ATTTTATACCACATGGAAAGTAGTGTAGATGATACTCCTATTTTTCAGTGTCGAATTGTCCTGGAATAACTAGAGTATATACTGCTTTTTTGAGTGGAGAGTATATACTGCTTTTTTATAGGAAAGATATACTGCTTTTTTATAGGAAAGGTATACTGCTTGTAGGTAGCTACTTTGAACAACAAGAAGGACATTTTGTATACTATACTCCAGATTATACTATAGGTAGCTACTTATAAAACAACAATTTAGTTTAGTTTTATCACATCTTGTTTTGTTTAAAAAAAAAGTTCTATCACATCTACCATTTTCCTTATGTGAGTATAAACTTTTTTTTGTGTGAAGGAGACCATATTTTGACGTGACCATATTTGAAGGAGTAGTATATACTATTATATTTTGTTGAGGGAAGAGGTGTCCTATATATATATATATATATATGTATATATATATATATAGGTAAATTATATGGGATACTTATATATATAGGTGTCCCAAATGGTCATCCTATATGGCCATATAATTTACGGATTATTAGGAACAAGGCACGTCTAGATTGAAATTTTGTTGGATCTTCAAACAATACTCACGCTACATGCATATCTACCAAACAAAGGCCACGTGAAGCTTAGGGCATCTCCAGCCGCGCCCCCAACAGGCCCTTCCCAGGCGATTTTGCCGAGCCGGCGCCAAAAAAAGGCCCCAGTCGCGCCCCCAGAAGCCCGTTTTTCGCCGGCTCGGGCCAAAACTGGTGTCGGCGGACCCAGGCCGAACCCGGCGCCCTGGGGGGCGCTTGGGGAGCTGGCGCAAGCGAAAAAGGCGCGTAGGCCCGCCCTGGAAGCGACCCGAGGGTCTTTCCCACCGTTTCTTGACGCTTTTTCCTCGCATCTCTCCCGCTCGCTCGCCTTCCTCCCGCCATTCTATCCCTTCTCCCGCCAAACCCCTCCCGCTCGCCGCGAAGAAGCACGCCATGCCGCCGAAGAAGTACGCCATGCCGCGCGCGGCGGCAACCGCGACTGGCGCCGTGATCCAGCCGAAGCAGAGGAAGCCGAGGGCGCCGCCATCGAAGCCACCGGGCCTGTCGAATGCCGAGTGGAGGGTGGAAGTTCAGCGGCGCGAAGCGATCACCGCCGACAGGTGGAACATGGCCATAGCCAAGAAGGCCCGCGACAACGCGGCGCGCGCGGCGGCGTCTTCCTCATCGGTCGACCAGGCGGGGATGAATCCACCCGTCGTCAGTCACGCCCAGTACGCGCCCTGGGGGCAGCAAGGCGCCGGATCTCCATGGGGTTCATCGTCGCCCGGCTACGCCGACGGCGACGCGCACGGTGGGTTCAACCCAAACGTGACCTTCCCTCATGGTCACCCCGCTACGCGCACGCCCTCGCCCGCCTTCGTTGGCGTGCAGTACCCTCCATACAACTACTCGCCGCCCGCCGCCTACGCGTCCACACCGACGCCCCATCTCTACCGCGGACCGCTACCCTTCTTGCACCTCGGCGACGCCGACGACACGGGAGACGACATGGACGTCATCATCGCGACAGGATCGACCGCGGCCGCCGAGTCTCCCGGGTTCGCCACCCAGGATGAGGTAGTGGACCTCAGCGGCGACATGGAGGCCGATCACGGCTACGTCTACGGCGACGACGCGCAGGAACCCGAGGAGGAGGAGGA
>NC_041385.1:776837321-776839345 GCF_002162155.2 Triticum dicoccoides
AAGCAGGTCCGACACCGACCAGCCCGCGCACGCCGACTCCGCCAACGCCTGGAGCCGACCAAGCCGAGTGAATCGTTGCGCACGGCGGCCCTCTGTTTTTTGTAACGCCAGACTACGTCCGATCGCCGGATTTGCGGCGTCTTTTGAAAGCGGGAACGACCAAGTTTGAATTTCCCGCATCCTGGGGCCGGCGCGTGGGGACGTGACTGGGAGCTAGGTCGCCCCCAGGGGCCGAACTAGCGCCGGCAATGCCCCCAGGCCGCTCTATTTAGGCGCCCTGGAGGGCCGAACGGCTGGAGATGCCCTTAGCTGATGCGTTTCGGCTACACGGCGGCGGCCGGCGGCGACCGATGAGATTCAATACTTTTTACTCTCTAAGATATAGATTTTTTTACTCATGCAGCGACGCTCCTGATCGCCGATAGTCGGTAGCACTTAGATAACTGGGACGACTAAATCGGCCCATCTCATTGGAGACATATACACGTGGTCACCCATGCACGCATCACTCCTTCCATGCATGCACGTGTGAGTAGCAATCATCTGATTATCCTCAATTTCAGATCCAGGTATTTTGCTTGGTTTCGTTGCGTTCTTGATTCAAGGATCAAGTTTCATCGTCATCTAGTTATCTTTGAACTGATCATCAACATGTAACCGGATCAGTGGAGGCTTGACAGTGTAGATGAGAAGCGAGCGCTGGCAGTCGGACATCGTCGTCACGCAACGGCGTGGCCGGCGGCCGACGGCAACATGGCAAACTGCGACTCGACGGCGAAGATGGGAAGCGGCCATCTTCAGCTGGACGTCCGAGGACACCCTCACGTACTGCCACAAGTGACAGGCGGCGGCTTGACGGCAGCAATGTGTATCCATACTACGATCGATGCATTGTACTCCTATAGGAAATTATATGTACAGGTAGCAGACTATCTTTTTTGTTATTGGAACTATGTTTGATGGATACAAATATTCGTTTTTTTAACGTATACTTTCTGGATATACTCTGCTTCTCATGATTGTATATATTTATTTGTTGTTAGTATATTTCCCGTAGTACTAACTCTGAAAATTGTATACTACTCCGAATTTTTGAAGATCATTTCCATGTACAAAACATCATTTTCTTAATGGAGTGAGAGTATATAATCAGTTTGTACCTAAATAATATACGTCTTACCTCGCATAATGCATGAAGTATATACCCACCAAAATGTACATACCCTTACATCAACTTGTCAGTATATACCTAATCATAATATATACCCTTTCGGCAAAAGAGAACATAGTATATTTCCCTCAACAAAATATAATAGTATATACTACTCCTTCAAATATGGTCACGTCAAAATATGGTCTCCTTCACACAAAAAAAAGTTTATACTCACATAAGGAAAATGGTAGATATGATAGAACCTTTTTTTTTAACAAAACAAGATGTGATAAAACTAAACTAAACTGTTGTTTAATAAGTAGCTACCTATAGTATAATCTGGAGTATAGTATACAAAATGTCCTTCTTCTTTTTGTTCAAAGTAGCTACCTACAAGCAGTATACCATTCCTATAAAAAAGCAGTATATCTTTCCTATAAAAAAGCAGTATATACTCTCCACTCTAAAAAGCAGTATATACTCTAGTTATTCCAGAACAATTCGACACTGAAAAATAGGAGTATCATCTACACTACTTTCCATGTGGTATAAAATGTACTGCATGGACCAAACCAACTAAAAAGACGGCGTCACGTACTCCAATTAATTCAAAACCTGGCTAACATGGCTTCGTTCCAAAATTCCAGGGATAAGGGACGCATGCTAAGTAGTACCTCTGGTTGTTAGTTGGCGCCGATGGATGTGTCTATCCCACCCATTACACTGCACCAACTAGGGATGGGAGTATGTATTCTTGGGAGTATAAAAGAGGAGTCCTATCAGGATCTTTCCAACACATAGTGCTTGCCAAAGGATAAAGTGTAAAAAGGAAAGTTGAAGATCACCATGACTCTTGTATAAGGGAAGAAGG
>NC_041385.1:776839398-776842824 GCF_002162155.2 Triticum dicoccoides
AAAAATAAAAGATAGACCCTTCGTAGAGGGAAGCAGAGGTTGTCATGCGCTTTTATAGTTGGATTCACAAAATCTTAATGCAAAATAACGCCACTTTATATTGCCACTCGTGATAGGGACCTTTATTATACAGTCTGTCGCTTTTATTTCTTCCATATCACAAGCTAGTATAAACCTTATTTTCTCCACACTAACAGATCATATGTATTTAGAGAGAAATTTTTATTGCTTGCACCGATGACAACTTACTTGAAGGATCTTACTCAATCCATAGGTAGGTATGATGCACTCTCATGGCAAACTGGGTTTAGGGATATTTGGAAGCACAAGTACTATCTCTACTTGGTGCAAAGGATTTGGCTAGCATGAGGGGGAAAGGCAAGCTCAACATGTTGGATGATCCATGACAATATAATTTATTTCGGATATAAGAAAACATAACCCATTACGTTGTCTTTCTTGTCCAACATTAACTTTTTAGCATGTCATATTTTAATGAGTGCTCACAATCATAAAAGATGTCCAAGATAGTATATTTATATGTGAAAACCTCTCTTTCTTTATCACTTCCTATGAATTGCAACGATGACCAAAACTATGTTTGTCAACTCTCAAATTTTTTTATTCATCATACTCTTTATATGTGAAGTCATTACTTCCCATAAGATCAATATGATCTTTTTATTTTCTTTTTATTCTTTCTTTTATTCCCTCAAGATCATAGCAAGATAGCAAATCCCTGAACTCAAAACTAATCTTTATTATATATAGCTAACAAACTCGATTACATAGATAGGGATCAAAACAAAACTCAAAGCTATCAAACTAAAACTTTATTCTACTAGATGAAGATATAACCAAAAGGATCGAACTACGAAAAATGGTAAAGATAGAAGTGTGATGGTGATACGATACAGGGGCACCTTCCCCAAGCTTAATTGGCAGTTGCCAAGGGGAGTGCCCATGCTCATGTATTTATGTCTCTTTCTTCGGAGGTGGTGATGGTGGGGTTGTTGATGATGTAGGCTTCTTCCTTAATTTTCACTTGAGGATAGAATTTTCCTCCCTTAAGTCATCAATCTCCTGCTAAAGGCTTAGTATCTTATTGCATAGTTCCTGTTTGTTCTCCGGCAAGAGACGCAAAGGGATAAACTCGATCTTAGGTTTCTTTGATCTATTAGGGAGGATTGATTTTTTAAACTCCACATGCATGTCCCCAGGTTGAGGTAGTGGGACTTCATCCTCATTTGAGGTTGTCTCCTCCTTTCCCTTAGGATCATAGTCTTCTTCTTCCTCTGTGGTCCAACCACAATGCTCCAAGTCCCCGTAGACCTTGGGTTCTGCAAGGTAATCAGCCACATAGCTTTCTCCCTTTGAATCCTGGGATGGCATATTGCTCTAAATCTGCTGCAGAAACAACTCAAAACAAAAACAGACGGTTTCGTCGTGGTACGGTGGTCAAACCCTTCGGGAGATTATATAATGAATGTTTACCAACAAAAGGAAGTATCGTCCAAGAAAATGGAGTCTGGAGGGCACACGAGGTGTCCACGAGGCAGGGGGCGCGCCTCCACAATCGTGGATGCCTCGTGTCTCTTTCGGACTACTTATTTTCCTAATTTTTGAAATATTCCAAAACAGAGAAAAAAATGCTATTTGAGCAGTTTTGGAGTCGGTTTACTTACTGTACCACATACCTATTCCTTTTCGGAGTCTGAAACGTTCTAGAAAGTGTCCCTTATATACTCCTCCGGGGTTACGGTATCAATAACATTGGTTTCAACATTTACAGAATTACCTGAGATATAATGTTTGATTCTTTGACCGTTCACCACCTTCGGATATGTGCCTTCGGCGTTGTTGATTTTGATGGCACCGGAACGATAGACCTCCTAATAATGTAAGGAGCTTCCCATTTAGAGAGAAGTTTTCTTGCAAAAAATCTTAAACCAGAGTTGTAAAGCAAAACATAATCACCTACATTAAACGCACGCTTTTGTACCATTTTGTCATGCCATCTTTTAACTTTTTCTTTAAACAATTTGGCATTCTCATAGGCCTGGGTTCTCCATTCATCAAGTGAGCTAATATCAAATAGCCTCTTCTCACTGGCAAGTTTGAAATCATAAATGACCTCTTTAATGGCCCAATATGCCTTAAGTTCTAGTTTGATAGGTAATTGACATGCTTTTCCATAAACCATTTTATACGGATACATACCAATAGGGTTTTTATATGCAGTTCTATAGTCCCACAATGCATCATCAAGTTTCTTGGACCAATTCTTTCTAGATCTATTAACATTTTTTTGCAAGATCAATTTAATCTCTCTATTACTCGATTCTACTTGACCACTAGACCGTGGATGGTATGGATATGCAATTCTATGATTAACATCATACTTAGCAAGCATTTTATGAAAAGCACCATGAATAAAATGTGAACCACCATCAGTCATCGAGTATCTATATCATTTTTGGGACTAACCTACTAACCGGAGGCCCAACCTGAATTGCTATTTTTTTTTGCCTATTTCGGTGTTTTGAAGAAAAGGAATATCAAACGGAGTACAAACGGAATGAAACCTTCGAGAGCGATCTTTTTGGAACAAACGTGATCCAGGGGACTTGGAGTGGACGTCAAGCAACAGAGGAGGCAGCCACGAGGGTTCCCGGCGCCCCCCCTAGGGGTGGGTGTGCCCCCCACCCTCGTGGGTCCCTCGAGCATCCACCGACCTACTTCTTCCTCCTATATATACCTATGTACCCCGAAAACATCCAGGAGCACCACGAAAACCTAATTCCACCGCCGCAACCTTTTATATCCGCGAGATCCCATCTTGGAGCCTTCGCCGGCGCTCCACCGGAGGGGGAATCGACCATGGAGGGCCTCTACATCATATCCAATGCCTCTCCGATGAGTTGTGAGTAGTTTACCACAGACCTTTGGGTCCATAGTTATTAGCTAGATGGCTTCTTCTCTCTCTTTGAATCTCAATACAAAGTTCTCCTTGATCTTCTTGGAGATCTATTCAATGTAACTCTTTTTGCGGTGTGTTTGTCGAGATCCGACAAATTGTGGGTTTATGATCAAGTTTATCTATGAGAAATATTTGAATCTCCTCTGAATTATTTTATGTGTGATTAAGTTATCTTTGCAAGTCTCTTCAAATTATCAGTTTGGTCTGGCCTACTAGATTGATCTTTCTTGCAATTGGAGAAGTGCTTATCTTTGGGTTGAATCTTGCGGTGTCCTTTCCTAGTGATAGCAGGGGCAGCAAGGCACGTATAGTATTGTTTCCATCAAGGATAAAAAGATGGGTTTTATATCATATTGCATGAGTTTATCCGTCTACATCATGTCATCTATCTTAATGCGTTACACTATTCTTTATGAACTTAGTACTCTAAATGTAGGCAGGAGTCG
>NC_041385.1:776983032-776986349 GCF_002162155.2 Triticum dicoccoides
ATAGGACTTTGCATGCTTCTAGTGAACCTGTTGTAGACACACCTGAGAATCCCAATGATATTTCTATTTCTGATGCTGAAACACAATCCTTGCTTCCCAGTATAAACAAGCTAAAGAGAAGGAAAAGGCCAAGTATAATCTTCCTCGCGTAGCGGAAGTACGGCTGTGTGAATGGCCTTGTGATAATTTTTTGAGAGAAGCTGGGATTTATGAAGACTTTTATTCTTTGATTGAAAATGCGGGCCTCACCAACTTCCTCCACGACCGGATCGATCAGTATCTCTTACTCACCAATACTTTCGTGCAAAACTTTTATTATTATCCTAAGAATTCACCTCCATCTGTATCATTTCATTTATATGATGAATTCAAGGAAATGTCTTTACGTAATTTTTGCGTGGTATGTAGAATACCCTTCACTACAAAAAAAGACACATCCATGACATTTCGGGCTGAACGAATTTTTTTCTGCCATACATATGACACTTCTGTGACGATAATTGTGACAAAACCCGGTATCATCATAGATGTGGTGGGCACCTACTTGTATGACAAAAAAGCATGACAGAAAATGGGCTTTTTGTCCTGGGCCGGCCGGAGACGCAGCTGCATGACATTCTTTGGGCCGTCCATGACGGAAAAAACCATGGTAGAAGCGAGGGGGAGGAAAAGTTCGGGGAGTTACCGGTTACGGTGGGAGGTCGGGGGCCGAGCGATGCGCGTTTCTCTCGTACATGCACGCGCGTGTGTGCGAGGCGTTGGCTCTAACTGAACCCGAGCGAGGCATTGGGCTCTAATGGAACCCGAGCGATTGCGCTGCAGGCTACGCGTTACTGAACCCGAGTGATCGATCGATGCCTGTTAACTGAACCCGATCGAGCGATTCATTCGCAACTGCTGCTAACTGAAGCCGATCGATTGGATGAACAGTGAGCTACTACTAGGAAAAGGCCTACTAATGGCGCACCGGTTTTGCCTACTAATGGCGCACTACCGATGCGCCATTAGTAGCACGCCACTAGAATTTTTTACTAATGGCGCACCACTGGTGCGCCATTAGTATCTGGTATACTAATGGCGCACCAAGCAGTGCGCCATTAGTATGTAACACCATGCGCCATTAGTATGCCTCCCGGGTGGCCATATGTAACCATGTGCTTTGTCATACTAATGGCGCACTCTGCCTTGATGCGCCATTAGTATCCTTTGGCATACTAATGGTGCACTCTGCCTTGATGTGCCATTAGTATGAATACTTGGTTTTTTTTTGCTTTTTTGATTTTTGCACAGGTTACAAAATATATTATTGGACAGAATATAGACAGCAGCACACAGCAACAGCAGATTCATCGAATACAATAGAAGATTAGTCTCCGAATACAATTCATCATATTAGTCTCCGAATTCAAAAGATCGAACAAAGATAAAACATTACAAGTCTCAAGACCGCAAGTATCGAGTTTGTCTTCACATTACAAGTCGATATCGATCATCTAAACTACCATCACATAAAAGAGAGCTGCGGTCATCACGATGAGCATCATCGCGATCAAACTGGTCTTCATACGGTTCCTCCAACGCTCCCTCCTCTCTCTCGCTAGATAGCGGGCGTATCTAGATTCGGCCTCCGCCCTAGTGGTGTATTGTTTGTAACTGTTACCGCTGAAATGGTGAACCTGTTACCGTTCGGCGGGGTACTTGTATCGTTCGTGCAGCTTCATGAAGAGGTGGTTGCGCAAATTTCCTCGGTCCTTATGCCTAAGGTTCTCGGTGTTGATCGAGACGGTGCTCTGGAGAATGCACCCGAGCTGAACCGAGTACCCCTTGACTATATGTTTGGGCTCCGTTGGATTCCCGTCGGAGTCCACTTGAGTGAATTCCTCCTTGAGGGTGCGGAGCGCATTCGGACGCCGGTCCTTCCTTTGCTTCTTCGGTTGGCTGCCATCTGTGTGTGCGCCGCCATCATCAGTGGTGGCATCCTTGGCGGCACCATCAGTAGTGTCATCCCCGACGCCACTAGGGGTTGTGTAATCAGGATCGGTGTCTTCCGCGGCGTCCTCATAGCGGTGACGTTGTTCCTCCATCTCCTGGGACAGCTCCCAGAATTGCTTGCCGCCCGAACCACCGGCCTCATTGTTGTGGGCCATGTTTCGCTCTAAATAGGAAAAAAGTTTGGTCAAAAAGTGGGTTATTGTCAAGGAACAAGATCATGGTCTCATCATTTAGGGTTTGTCGACACCGAGGCACCCCAAAAGCCTAAGCTTTCATCATTTAGGGTTTGTCGACGCCGAGGCACCCTAAAAGCCTAAGCATACATCATTTAGGTTCTCATCGACACCGAGGCATCCGGGGCAGCCAAGTTAAGTTTTCATCATTTAGGGTTTATCGATGCCGAGGCACCCTAGGTTGGGCCTAATCACTTGGCACTAATCACTTGGCTCTATTGCCACCTATGTTGGGTTTATCATCTAGGGTTTATCGATGCTAAGGAGAATTCTAAGTTGGGCCTAATCACTTGGCTCTATTGCCACCTATGGTTTAATGCAGCAAGAATAAAGGGGCAGTTGATCCTACTTAATTAAGTACTAAGATACCCCGGCCCATGCATTAGTCGCAAGTACCCCATATGTCCTATTTTTAGCAAAGTCATGCTAAAATTCACGAAAAATTTCAGCATGACCTTTGCTGAAAATAGGACATATGGAGTACCCGAATTTGCTGGAACGGAAGTTAATCAACATTCCGGCAAACTCGAGGGCCTCTCGGGGTACCTGCAAATTTGTCACGACACGATGGTCGGAGACAAAACCCAGCAAACTAGCACCACAATGTGCCTCTACTTTCATATGGATGAAAAGGCCACAGACCATATGGTCCTCTGCTTTCATATGGACAAAAATCAGCTCAACTTATGTGAGCTTCGGTTCCAGATCTAATAGGTCACCCAACAAAAAATCATCAATAGTTTTAGCTAGAAAAAAAATCATGGATTGCTGTTAACTGAAAATTAGTGAAAGAAACTGTTGCTGATCATGTAGTAGTTGTACACTACACATGCTTAAACTCTGAGCAAGTGTACTGTTATGGTCAAAACTGAATGTTGATTGCTTGCATCATCTACTCTGAATGATATTAATTAGTCAAAGAAGAAAGCAAATAGATATTTTCTCTCACAACTCGGATTGCTCACTGTCTTGTTCTGCTACATATTAATATTCAAAATTAGTTGTTGCAAACAGAAATAATTCATGAGATCCTTTTTGTTCTTCTCTAATCCTTCAATTTCAGGTCTGTTCCCTATATCATACATTAATTCA
>NC_041385.1:776986359-776991147 GCF_002162155.2 Triticum dicoccoides
ATAGGACTTTGCATGCTTCTAGTGAACCTGTTGTAGACACACCTGAGAATCCCAATGATATTTCTATTTCTGATGCTGAAACACAATCCTTGCTTCCCAGTATAAACAAGCTAAAGAGAAGGAAAAGGCCAAGTATAATCTTCCTCGCGTAGCGGAAGTACGGCTGTGTGAATGGCCTTGTGATAATTTTTTGAGAGAAGCTGGGATTTATGAAGACTTTTATTCTTTGATTGAAAATGCGGGCCTCACCAACTTCCTCCACGACCGGATCGATCAGTATCTCTTACTCACCAATACTTTCGTGCAAAACTTTTATTATTATCCTAAGAATTCACCTCCATCTGTATCATTTCATTTATATGATGAATTCAAGGAAATGTCTTTACGTAATTTTTGCGTGGTATGTAGAATACCCTTCACTACAAAAAAAGACACATCCATGACATTTCGGGCTGAACGAATTTTTTTCTGCCATACATATGACACTTCTGTGACGATAATTGTGACAAAACCCGGTATCATCATAGATGTGGTGGGCACCTACTTGTATGACAAAAAAGCATGACAGAAAATGGGCTTTTTGTCCTGGGCCGGCCGGAGACGCAGCTGCATGACATTCTTTGGGCCGTCCATGACGGAAAAAACCATGGTAGAAGCGAGGGGGAGGAAAAGTTCGGGGAGTTACCGGTTACGGTGGGAGGTCGGGGGCCGAGCGATGCGCGTTTCTCTCGTACATGCACGCGCGTGTGTGCGAGGCGTTGGCTCTAACTGAACCCGAGCGAGGCATTGGGCTCTAATGGAACCCGAGCGATTGCGCTGCAGGCTACGCGTTACTGAACCCGAGTGATCAATCGATGCCTGTTAACTGAACCCGATCGAGCGATTCATTCGCAACTGCTGCTAACTGAAGCCGATCGATTGGATGAACAGTGAGCTACTACTAGGAAAAGGCCTACTAATGGCGCACCGGTTTTGCCTACTAATGGCGCACTACCGATGCGCCATTAGTAGCACGCCACTAGAATTTTTTACTAATGGCGCACCACTGGTGCGCCATTAGTATCTGGTATACGAATGGCGCACCAAGCAGTGCGCCATTAGTATGTAA
Organism: Triticum dicoccoides; assembly: GCF_002162155.2. NCBI lineage: Eukaryota > Viridiplantae > Streptophyta > Magnoliopsida > Poales > Poaceae > Triticum > Triticum dicoccoides. The sequence goes on from NC_041385.1 coordinate 776,987,468, forward strand.
CACCATGCGCCATTAGTATGCCTCCCGGGTGGCCATATGTAACCATGTGCTTTGTCATACTAATGGCGCACTCTGCCTTGATGCGCCATTAGTATCCTTTGGCATACTAATGGCGCACTCTGCCTTGATGTGCCATTAGTATGAATACTTGGTTTTTTTTTGCTTTTTTGATTTTTGCACAGGTTACAAAATATATTATTGGACAGAATATAGACAGCAGCACACAGCAACAGCAGATTCATCGAATACAATAGAAGATTAGTCTCCGAATACAATTCATCATATTAGTCTCCGAATTCAAAAGATCGAACAAAGATAAAACATTACAAGTCTCAAGACCGCAAGTATCGAGTTTGTCTTCACATTACAAGTCGATATCGATCATCTAAACTACCATCACATAAAAGAGAGCTGCGGTCATCACGATGAGCATCATCGCGATCAAACTGGTCTTCATACGGTTCCTCCAACGCTCCCTCCTCTCTCTTGCTAGATAGCGGGCGTATCTAGATTCGGCCTCCGCCCTAGTGGTGTATTGTTTGTAACTGTTACCGCTGAAATGGTGAACCTGTTACCGTTCGGCGGGGTACTTGTATCGTTCGTGCAGCTTCATGAAGAGGTGGTTGCGCAAATTTCCTCGGTCCTTATGCCTAAGGTTCTCGGTGTTGATCGAGACGGTGCTCTGGAGAATGCACCCGAGCTGAACCGAGTACCCCTTGACTATATGTTTGGGCTCCGTTGGATTCCCGTCGGAGTCCACTTGAGTGAATTCCTCCTTGAGGGTGCGGAGCGCATTCGGACGCCGGTCCTTCCTTTGCTTCTTCGGTTGGCTGCCATCTGTGTGTGCGCCGCCATCATCAGTGGTGGCATCCTTGGCGGCACCATCAGTAGTGTCATCCCCGACGCCACTAGGGGTTGTGTAATCAGGATCGGTGTCTTCCGCGGCGTCCTCATAGCGGTGACGTTGTTCCTCCATCTCCTGGGACAGCTCCCAGAATTGCTTGCCGCCCGAACCACCGGCCTCATTGTTGTGGGCCATGTTTCGCTCTAAATAGGAAAAAAGTTTGGTCAAAAAGTGGGTTATTGTCAAGGAACAAGATCATGGTCTCATCATTTAGGGTTTGTCGACACCGAGGCACCCCAAAAGCCTAAGCTTTCATCATTTAGGGTTTGTCGACGCCGAGGCACCCTAAAAGCCTAAGCATACATCATTTAGGTTCTCATCGACACCGAGGCATCCGGGGCAGCCAAGTTAAGTTTTCATCATTTAGGGTTTATCGATGCCGAGGCACCCTAGGTTGGGCCTAATCACTTGGCACTAATCACTTGGCTCTATTGCCACCTATGTTGGGTTTATCATCTAGGGTTTATCGATGCTAAGGAGAATTCTAAGTTGGGCCTAATCACTTGGCTCTATTGCCACCTATGGTTTAATGCAGCAAGAATAAAGGGGCAGTTGATCCTACTTAATTAAGTACTAAGATACCCCGGCCCATGCATTAGTCGCAAGTACCCCATATGTCCTATTTTTAGCAAAGTCATGCTAAAATTCACGAAAAATTTCAGCATGACCTTTGCTGAAAATAGGACATATGGAGTACCCGAATTTGCTGGAACGGAAGTTAATCAACATTCCGGCAAACTCGAGGGCCTCTCGGGGTACCTGCAAATTTGTCACGACACGATGGTCGGAGACAAAACCCAGCAAACTAGCACCACAATGTGCCTCTACTTTCATATGGATGAAAAGGCCACAGACCATATGGTCCTCTGCTTTCATATGGACAAAAATCAGCTCAACTTATGTGAGCTTCGGTTCCAGATCTAATAGGTCACCCAACAAAAAATCATCAATAGTTTTAGCTAGAAAAAAAATCATGGATTGCTGTTAACTGAAAATTAGTGAAAGAAACTGTTGCTGATCATGTAGTAGTTGTACACTACACATGCTTAAACTCTGAGCAAGTGTACTGTTATGGTCAAAACTGAATGTTGATTGCTTGCATCATCTACTCTGAATGATATTAATTAGTCAAAGAAGAAAGCAAATAGATATTTTCTCTCACAACTCGGATTGCTCACTGTCTTGTTCTGCTACATATTAATATTCAAAATTAGTTGTTGCAAACAGAAATAATTCATGAGATCCTTTTTGTTCTTCTCTAATCCTTCAATTTCAGGTCTGTTCCCTATATCATACATTAATTCAAGATTACTTAAAAAGTCTCCTTGCAGTCAGAGAATCTGGGTACAGAGAGAAAAAAGGGTATAAAGTATGGACTGTGACTATTGTTAAGTGTGGTACTACCGAACACATACATATCAAGATTCAAGAGCACATGCATACTGTTATAATAAACTTGTCTAATAAAAAGTGGATATAATATTATGAACTGTACAATGGCATAAAACAGAGCTGAGGCAATCCTGAAGCAAATGCCTAATTTTGTTAGTTAAACACTACAAGGCTAAGGGGAACTAGCACACTAGTAAGTGATAGGCAACCATCCTACATGGAAATGTGAAGAGTTACATGGATGAGTACCAGCTCTAAGTGAAGGCTCAATGGATTCAAGATCAACCAACTGAAGTTTCCCAAACCTGCAAGGAAAAGAGAGAATAATGATTTCGAACTGCTTCTGATGGCATACATAAGCATAAGTTCAGTCCCCCAAATCAAGCATGGTTTCTTACTGCCCACCTAAACAACCACCACCACAAGGAGCAGATGCAGATAACTCACTCAAAAAGACTAATAAACACCAGTTGCAGATGGATCACTTCCTTTTAACCTTACTAATGATATATATGTTGCCTTATTGCAACATTGCTAATAGAGGATGACATCAATTTTCTGAAATAGCTATAACAGAACATGCATAATCAATCAGCTAGACAGCTTTTTGCCCTTTCGCTCTCGGGGATAATTCAATGATCCAGTAAAACCATGAGGAGACTTACTTCTAGGTTTTTTTGAGAATTATCTGCTTTTTATATAATATAAGGGAAGAGTTATCTGCTTTTTTTTGAGAATTGTCTGCTTTTTATATCTGACAGAACCCAGTTCAGGTTACCACAAATTCATTCAAAAAAATGAGTCAACATGTACACTTATTTTCGATCGGAGGGAGTGGTACATTTTATTGCGAACACACCTGAAGCCACAACAAGGCTGACATTTGGTTCCTAGCTTTATCATTATATCTAGCCAAACCGAACACACAACTAACGGTATGTTTCACCTTGCAATCAGATCATGGAGTGAAAAATCACTGACCCAAACACCCAACTGTTTGATGAACTCTAGCTAAAACATCCCATATAATCTTCTATAAATTTCTTAAGAGAAACATACCCAGGAGCTTGAAATTTACAAGCTTGCAGGCGGCAGTAGGGGGAAGGAGGGGAAGGGGGGAGAGGTGAGGAATCACCTATGGAATAACGGCAGGCTGCCGTAGGAGGACGCTGGTGTCGAGGAGGCAGCGGGCGGCGGCGCGTCGAGGAGGCGGCTCGTCGAGGAGGAGGAGGCGCGTCGAGGAGGCGGCGCGTCGAGGAGGAGGCGGTGGAGGCGGGGCAGCGGAGGGTTCGGCCGGCTGGGCGCGCCGCGGCGGCGGGCTGGCAGCGGTGGCGGCGGCTAGGAACCCTAGCTGTCGCACTCGGGAGGGAGGTTGACGCAGGCC
>NC_041385.1:776992648-776996623 GCF_002162155.2 Triticum dicoccoides
AGTATCTGTCCTTGTCGTTGCCTATGTAGGATTCCATCATTACCCCGGAGTTCTGATAACCATCGCTCTTCATGTCCTTGTTCTCGGTGTAGAATGTGTCGCCGCTGATATTGTATGCCTCATAGGTCATCAGGTTGTGCTCGGCGCCCTGTGACAAGGCGAATATGAGTTGTTCTTCCGCGGAAGAATCCTCATGTAAAGGGTACGACAGAAGCTTCTGCTTGAACCAACGCGTGAAACATGAGTTGTGCTCTTTGATTATATATCCGTCCGTCCTCTGTTGGCCTCGGTCATTGTACGTCTTCTCAATAAAGGTTTTGTGCTCTACCACCCAAGGATCGACCACGTCTATGTGTTGTAGCGCGACTAGGTTTGCTCTTTCAAAGTCGGCGAGTCGACCCTCAAAGTTGACATGCATTTTGCGGCGACCCTCACGGTGACCCCATCCAGCGAGCCTGCCGAGGTGCCTGTTGATGGGCAGACCAACGGGGTTCTCGATGCCTAGATAATTCGTGCAGTAGGAGATGCACTCTTCGGTCAGAAAGCCCATGGCTATACTTCCCTCTGGACGTGACATGTTTCGAACATATCCTTTGATGACACCATTCATCCTTTTGAACAGCATCATGCTGTGCAGGAACATCGGCCTGAGTTGGATGATATCCTCCACGATATGGACCAGCAGATGCACCATAACGTCGAAGAATGCGGGCGGGAAGTACATCTTCATCTTCATGATCATGCCCTTCGTCTTGATCTTCCTCATCATCATGTACGACATCTTCTACATGATGATTGTGTACATCATCACCGTCGTGATCATGTCCTGGAGATTCTTCGTCTTCTCGCCCGCCCTCGCCGCGGTGGTTGTCTTGTTGCCCATCCTCATTTCTTGCCCAACCCCCATGGACGACTTCATAGTCATCTTCATCACCTTGCCACTGATAGCCATCCATGAAACCACACAAGAGCAGGTGCTCCCGCACCTGCCCGGAATCCGGGTCCGCAATAAGGCTCTTCAGCTTGCATCTTCGACACGGACATCTTATCTCCATCTCGTTGTTTTGAAGCATCTCGGCCTTCGCAGAGCTCAAAAACCTATTCACGATGCCTTCGGTCATCATGCGGACCATGGTCGCCTACGGGGTAGAGCAAAACGATATTTTAGAACCAAGAAAAAATTTCGCATGACCTTCCCTACAAATAGGACAAAAAAGAATGCATAGTGCCAAAATTCTCGCCGAAACGGAAATGAATCAACATTCCGGCAAAATATTGGCAACTATCGCATTTCAAATACCGGTACCTGCAAACACAAACATATATGCAACACCACAAACACAAGCAACACCACAAACATACATAGATCTAGCTAGGCCACAAAAAGTGCATGTGCACGTTGTTGGAGCGAGCTAGGGAGAAAAAAAGTAGATCTACATCATGAAGATAGCTTTCCCCTTGCTTACCTATCAAAAAAAGGTAATTTCACCACTTAATTTTGATGAATCTATGGCGGAAATGAGGTGAGGAGGAGGAGGCAGCCGAGACAAGCTTGGAGGAGGAGGTGGAGAGAATGAAGTGGGGAAAGTGAGTGGGTAGGTGGGCTGTCCAAAATATCTTGTTGGTCCCAGGTTACTAATGGCGCACCTGCAGGTGGTGCGCCATTAGTACTTTTTGCAGAAAAGTAAAAAAAACATATGTATGCTAATGGCGCACTGTGGGAAAGTGCGCCATTAGTAGGTTTGCAAACAAGTAAATATATATATATATATATATATATATATATATATATATATATATATATATATATATATATACTAATGGCGCACTGTCTGGGTGGTGCGCCATTACTAGCTCTAACTAGTAATGGCGCACTTTGACATCATGCGCCATTAGAATGTATGGAAAAATGGAAAAAAAATCAATACTAGTGGCGCACCGTGTGCCTGGTGCGCCATTAGTGTCTTCCACACTAATGGCGCACCTCCAACTGGTGCGCCATTAGTATATAGTAGTGGCGCACTACTTACCTGGTGCGCCATTAGTATCAATCCTATCTATAGCCCTTTTCCTAGTAGCGAGCGTTGCGGGGGGTGGGGGGGGGGTTGGATGACAGTGAGTGGTGGCGTTGCCTCTGGATGAATAGGACCCCGTGGTGTGGAGGGCTGGATGAACAGTAGACGGTGGAGGGGTGGCCGTGGAGGGGTGGTTGAACAGGACCCCATGTTGTGGAGGGCTGGATGTACAGTAGACGGTGGAGGGGTGCCCGTGGAGGGGTGCTTGAACAGTAGCCGGTGGAGTAGCGCGCGGTGGAGGCTGGATGAACAGGAGCCCGTGGAGGCTGGAGGAGGTCGACGGTAGCCCATGGAGGCTGGAGGAGGTTGACGGTGGAGATGAACAGTATCCTGTGGAGTCCCGTTTTGTGGTACGCCACACCCCTCCTGATGAACAGGACCCCCGTTTCGACCGTAGGAGGTCCATTTCGTCCGTTTTGCGGTATGCCACACCCCTCCCGATCAATAGGACCCCTGTTTCGACCGTAGGAGGTCCGTTTCGTCCGTTTTGCAGTACGCCACACCCCTCCCAATCAACAGGACCCCCGTTTCGACCGTAGGAGGTCTGTTTCCTCCGTTTTGCGGTACGCCACACCCCTCCCGATGAACAGGATCCCGTTTCGAACGTGGCCGGTCGAACACAAGGCAGTTTCCTCTGTTCTGCGGTATGCCAGGCCTCGTTTCCATCGCCTATTCCGTCCTAGCCCTCCCGATGAACACGACCACGCAATCCGTTCCGACCCAGCCGGTTGGCTCCCACGCATTCCGTTGCCTCCCGATGAACACGAGCATTCCGTTGCCTCCCCATGAACACGGCGCATTCCGTTGCGTCCCCATGAACACGAGGACGACGTTGTTTCTCTGTTCCGACCCAGTCATGTACACGAGCCCTCACCACACATATGCGTGAGTAGGCGTTCGAGACCCCGCCTGTATGTACACATACGTGGCCGTATTTTCTTTCTTGCACCCTGGCCGTTGTACGTACATGTACATGCTACGTGCGCGCCTCTACTACGACACGTGCGCGCCTCTACTACGACACGTGCACACCTCTACATCGACCAGTATGTACGTACACGTTCGCGACTAGGATGACAACGCTACGTACGCTTCGACCAGGTGGGTCCCGACTGTCAGGCACTTCCTTGCCTGCGAAGATGTAGCTGGTGGGTCCCAGCAGTCAGGGGGGCGAATCATTTTGTTTTTTTTGCCCGAACGCACTTCCTTGTGTGCGAAGGTGTAGCTGCTGGGTCCCAGCAGTCAGGGGGGCGAATTGTTTTTTTTGCTCGGACGCACTTCCTTGCATGCGAAGGTGTAGCTGGTGGGTCCCAGCAGTCGGGGCGCGAATCATTTTTTTTTCGGACGCACTTCCATGCGTGCGAAGATGTAGCTGGTGGGTCCTAGCAGTCAGGGAGGTAAATCGTTTTTTTCGGACGCACTTCCTTGCATGCGAAGATGTAGCTCGTGGGTCCCAGCAGTCAGGGGGCGAATCATTTTTTCGCAAAATACGGTGGCCCTTCCGGTTGGTCCCTGCTGTCAGGTGGAGGAAGAATTATTTTGCACGAAATAAGGAGGCACTTCCTTGCGGCTGTCGTGGACCCAGCTGTCAGCCTCTCCATGTACAGTCCACATCTGATGGAGGTCGTTCCTTGACCACATTGACCACGCCGCGCCGAGAGCACCACGGCGGTGGACGACGGCGAGGCCTAGGAAGGGGACGACGCGGAGCCGGGGAAGACGCCACAGTGGATGCACACGCGGAGAGGAGTACGAGGGTTCACTGGTTCAGCTACGCTGCCGTCGCCATAGAATAACAGGGGGTGTGGCTGAGTGGAGGGATGGCCTGGCCAGCGGTGGGAGTAGTAGGGGCGGTGAGGCCTCCGCGACAGCACAGCCGGCCACGGGAGGCAGGAGCAGG
>NC_041385.1:776996633-777005367 GCF_002162155.2 Triticum dicoccoides
GGCACGACCGGCGGTGGTTTGGGCGGCTGGAGCAAGAAGACCAGAGGTTGAAGAAGCACGACGGCCGTTGGATGGACATCGTACGGTCACGGCAGCTAGAATCGTTTATATTGACTAAGTTGACAAAACCCTTGGTACGTCAACTTAGTAGCCCACAGGTCAGCTTCCGAAACTGTGCACCCCAGATGTCATGGGGAGGAATCATTTTTTGGGCGGGTCAAGCTAGAATATCCGAGATTGAAGAAGAAGCACGACATCCATTGGATGGACATCCAACGACCAGTGCTGCAGGAACCGTGTGTTGACTATAAGTTGACAAAGCCTTGCATACGCGTCAACTTTGTTTTTTTAGGGGACGCGTCAACTTAGTAAGGCCAGAAGTGTGTGGCAGAGAACTTATAGCCCATTTGAGATTTGTAAGAATATGTAGCCCATTTTTGAATTCTAATGGAATTTACTACATCCCATTTACAGTTTGTTAAAAGTACAGCCCATTTCAACCAACCGTTAAAAACAGAATTCAATAAAATTTCCCACATTTTGATGGGATCCGAATATTTTTATCCCAAAATTTCTAGTCAGATTAAATACAATTTCAATATAAATTTATATTATGTAAAAATCCAACGAAACATTGCGCTCGCAACAATTAATGAAATTAAAATTTTCAATATCCAAAAATAATATTTTATAAAGTAATCACTATTTGATTCATTTTTTTATAGTTACTACCCAGTTTTTATAATTACATCCCATTTATTATTTCTTAAAGCCCATTTTCTTGTTAAGCCTAATGCATCCCTCCTAGGAAAGATTTGCAGCCCAGCGGGGCGGAGAATAACAACTTGACCTTGCGTGGATATTCCTAAAAAGAAGTATAGCTGGGCTAGCCATTTTCATCTTGAAAAAATTTAATATCTGGGTTGGATATCTGGCCTGGGCTAGACGGGCCACAGCCCACCCAGTTAATACCTGCAGCGTTGTTTTCGTTGTTGTTCAGAGGAGAAAAAATAATATCTGGGGTAAACATCGAAAAACTCTGCAGTGCTCACACCTCAAAAAACACAAATACTGCTCGAGCTGCTTGGTCCCAGCCGTCGGCCGCTTCTTGTTCAATTCTCTCGTTTATTGACGACTCCCTCCTTTCTGGTTTATAATGCTCAGTTCAAAAATCTCACCAATCAAGGTAGATGGTGAGTGGTGGAATACTTTTTGTAGTTTTGCAAAAGCACCTAATTAATTCTCTTGTTATCCTCAAAAAATTATGCTTATCAATGCTTTAGTTGCAATGCATGCATGCATAAAGTACATGCATTGGTCAATTTTCTCTTAATACTTGCATGCAATGATTTAATGCACCTTGGAATCTGAACATGTGATGGAAAACAACCAAATTGAGCCTTATAAAATGGAAAAACTAAAATTTTGAGATAAGCCCTATAAACCGGAATGGAGGGAGTACATAGGTTGACAATGGTGTGGGACCGTGATGTCAGGAAACCAGGAGGAAGCAAAATAAATTATAGTTATATATATATATATAAAATAAGGAGGCACTTGCGTATGTGAGGCTATGGACCTAGTGGGTCCCCATTGTCATCCTCTGCAAGTAAAGTCATCTCCTGGCCCGTGCGCACTTTCCGCCCGAAACAGTCAGCGCCGGCCGCCCCGCTTCCTGATGCAGGCGATTGCTCCGCCTTCAAACGACACAAGTGTCGTCCGTCCGTCCATCTTCCGTGCACATTAATGATACATGGTTGCCGAGGCGGCTACTCCAGCGTCACACGTCCGTCCCTCCGCCCGCCCACCATTACTATATAAACAGTTGCGCCGACCATAGCCGCAGTCATCCGCATCCGTTCCTTTTCTCCTGTCCACACCACTACTGCCCACCATGGCTTCCTCGCTCTCCAGCGCTCTTCGGTATGGGCGGACGACGGACCACAAGGAGATGGCAGCCATTGCTGCCGACCGGCTGGCCGGCAGGCAGCCGGAGGATGACGATGTACCAATGGAGAAGATGGTAGTCGATGATCCGGCGCCAACCCCCTCCTCCGTGCCATCCTCGCCGGTGCATTGCACCATGATCATCGGCGAGGCCCGTGCCCAATATATGGACAGGGTGAGGCAGATGCGTGAGGAGCAGTTCCGGGAGGCGCAGGCCAACGCTGCCTACAACCACCTTCTCCTCCAGGAGCACCTGCAGGTGGAGGAGCAGATCACCGCGGAGCGGGCAGAGCAGGAGGCGCTGCTCGACTCGTATCGCTCCGCCCGCAAGGGCCGCCTCGAGCACTGGCGGTACCGCATGCGGGTGGCGGAGCTTGCGGCCGCCTACAAAGAGGCTAGCAAAGAGGGTGATGAAGCGGGCGAGGCGTTGTTTGGCGAGACCGAGGACGAGGCAGAGGACAAAGCCGGCTCCGACGAGTCCCCGCTCCGCTGGCACCCCGCGGCGCGAACAATGAGGCAGAGGACACCGCCGGCTCCGTCGAGGCCCCGTGGCACCAACAATGAGGCAGAGGACACTGTCGGCTCCGCCGAGCCCCCACCCCGCCACCAATGAGGCAGAGGACATCGCCGGCTCAGCCGAGGCCCCACCCGGCCGACAACGTGGGGGAGGATTTCCACCGCTCCGCTGAGGCGCCGCCCACCGGCAATGAGACAGAGGACATCGCCGGCTCCGCCGAGGCCCCGCCCCACTGCCAACGAGACCATGCCACAAAGAAAACAAGGAAGAGTAGAACATGGTAGGTCACCGCCGCTTGGGTCCAAGTTAAGCCACCACTGCTAACCTCTGATTGAAGCCAAGCTAGGCAGTTTGACCATTGACGGCCGGTTAGCTTCTTGGCGGCGACGTGGAGTCGGAGAGCTGCGCTGGAGAAGAACGCTGCTTCTACTTAATTGCTGGTGCAGTTGGCTGACTGACACATGGTCCCAACAGGCCACATCTCAGTTACGCAACTGCACCTACAGTTAAGTCACTGAAGCTTCTGTTCGGCTCAGCGGGACACAGGTGGGTAGTTTCGGTTAATTAATTATAACTCCAGCGCACCCCTTTTTAGTTGAAGAACGTATGGAATGTAATGAAATCCGGCATGTTTATATGAAATCCGACCGTGTATGAATGAATTTATTTCGATTAGTTCGAATTCCTGTATCACTGGCATTGGATGAACATGCAAAACAATACGTACTAGCATTATTCCCACGGTGATCACCTCGTTTGCAGCAGTTTCACATGTACTCCCTCCGGTCCATTCTAGTCAGCATACAAGTTTGGTCTGCAGTTAAAGTATCTCTACTTTGACCAATCTTATAGAAAAAAGTATGCACTTTCACAATGTGCGAAGTAAAAAGGAACAGAAGGAGTACAAAGAGTTTGAGCAGCTTTTTAGCGTTTCTGTACATTGCAATCAAACACACAAGCCTAGCAATTCATAGAGAACATTCAAAACAATCGATGATTATGCATCTCAGCGACTAACATGTCAGAGGCAATATTTACTTCACAACTAAAGAATAAAGAAAAAATTGATCGACGTTGCTGACAGCAAAGGGCGTCCCATTCTAAAATATCAAACGCATATCTTGCTAAAATCAATGAGCAAAATTTGACAAGGTTGTCCTATTCCAAGGATTGTGGAATGGGCAGGGTTTGCCATCAGTTCGGACATTAACATGGCACCTCGTGCTAAATAAACCAGCTGTTCTTTTTGTGCAGTTCCACCAAAATCAACCAAATTCGCGTGTAGCTTGTATGATTTCGCCCTTATATGTTGCAACTCCTTGAATTTATCGGCACCTCCTTTCTTGTGGTGGAAATGAATGATTCGATGTATTCATGAACGTTATGTGCAATTCCCATTGAAATCAAGCTGAGCACCCCTGTTTGCACAAATACAAAAAAGTGATTAGTATAAAGCAAACTGTACTATGAATTGACAGTTTCAACAGGCACATACATGGTCCATGTAGAGCACACTTTTAGAAAAATGGAACTCACCAGAAAGAATCCTAGAACAACATTGTACTCGTGCATCACAACAAAAAATGGAGATTTGTCAGTCCTTCTAAGCTGAAGTTAGTTTGGTCTTGTGAGGAGTAATGTAACCATCCTTCAACTGCTCCTTCTGATGAGAAGATAGATAGGGCTTCTTCATCCTGGCATAATCGGAACTAGTCACTTCACGTACTCCATATTCTTCTTCAGAGGAAGATGATCCTGTTTTGCAAAGACAAGAGGACTACTAAATGCTAGCATCCCTGTTTGCTCGAAAAAAAGGAAAGGAAATATTTAAAACAGCACAAATGAAGCACTTCTCAAGGACAATATCACTTTTTCATGATAGTATCTAAACAGTAGCACAACACCAATAGAGATGACAAAGCTCAATCATATGGATGAAATCAGTGGGCGAGTACCAACCTTTGTCAAGAGGCTGATTGTATAGAGCATACAGATGAAGCACTTCTCCGGAACCATCTGTTGCTGTCTACGAGGGTGGCCATGCTTACTATATACTCCTTGATTAGTTTAATGTTTCCAACATCTTCTTGTGCAATTCCACTAAAACATATGGTATCTTCAAAGAAGATCCCTGTTTGCACAAGTAGAGATAATTACATATGGCATCAAATCAGTGGCAAAACAATTGCTCGTTCTAGCCATAGCAATAAATTAAGATGCAAAACTATATCATTACTTGTGTCATCACAGTTCCAGTGCTTCATTACAGCACCGGGAGTTGATTTTTGTTTTTCTTCTGCTTGTTCTTCCCCTTCATCACTTGGTTCAATAACAGACAAGCTTCGCCTTCAATGTAAGATTTGGCATGTCAATTAGGGAACACAAGTATAGTACTGTTCTTAATTTTCCGATGAAAGTGGCAAATACAGGCCAGCAATTGTGAAATATCCTTATCTTACTTCAATGGGATATTACGATGCACATACATATTGGAAGTCTTGTCTCCATTTGTGCAGTTCACTAAAATCAAGCAACATTATCGTACAAGTAGCACAACATATGAAAGCACACTGCAGAATCGTGTGAAAGAAGGCTAGTACTGACCTCTCATGATGCGGAATTCAAACAACTCACAAGAAGAAGATCTAAACCAAATTCGCCTTAACGGATAGGAAGTAAGATCTCCTCTTGCGCAGTTCCACTAAGATCAAGCAATCAAGCAATGTTGTCGGTGTGACATTTTGGTTAAACTGCACAAAACACTCTTAAAACAAAAGTGTTTTGTGCAGTGCAACAAAAGGTCACAATGGCAATGAGGTGAAGTAGATAACCATGTTTACACAGAGGTGCAAAGGAAACAATTAGTGGTCAATAACGGTGGATGACACAGAAGCCAACAAAAAGAAGCATCTACCTTATCTAAATGGGAAAGAAAGCAAGACAGTAGCATTTCTCAATTGGTGGCATTGATTAATATTAACATAGAGATTATATTAACAATAAAATTCGTTAAACATGTAATTTGCTTTTAACTGTGGCATTGCATCAATTTTCTAGCGGCATTATTAGAGGGTGTTTGTTTATGGGACATTTTGGTGTAGGGACTAAAAAAACTCCGTGTCAGTCCCATCTAAACCAAACAGGAGGGACTTTTAGGGACTAAAAGTGGGCATTTGGGACTAAAGAAAGAAGACCCCGAGGGAGTCTTTTTGGGACTTTTTCCAACAGTTGGCCCTGCCACGCATCGCACCTTGTTTCTATTAGTTCATTACTAGGGGTAACATGGTCTTTTAGCATGTCAGTTAATAACCTCTAGTCCATGTTTAGTCCCTGGAACCAAGCAGGTAGGGACTAGGGAGTTTTTAACCAAACAGGGCCTTAGATTAACAACAGCTAATGAGTTGCACGGGACAATGGACGCACCAGCACCATGTGCATCTACCGATGTACTGTGGTCATGCACAGTCTGTTGCAACAAAGAACAAACAACCAAGGAGCATAGTTTTGTTGGTCCTAGTTTTGTTATCTTTAGACACCTTTCCCTATGTCCGTGCAACAAATCTAGTCCTGCTCAAACTCTACAGCCTTGTCCCTTCCTTTCCTTTTTGAACTAGTACTTTCGCCCCTTCCTTTCCTCTTTGAACCACGTCCTAGATTTATGCGATACAACTTTCCCCACTACTTTCCCCCATTCCTTTCCTCTTTGAACCACGTCCTAGATTCATGCTATACAACTTTCCCCCTTCATTTCCTCTTTGAACCACGTCCTAGATTCATGCTATATTCAACTTTTCCCACTACTTTCCCCCACTCCTTTCCTCTTTGAACCACGTCCTAGATTCATGGTATACATGCAGCTAGAGCAATGCATGTGGAGTAAGTAAAATATACCTTAAGGTTCTTGGGGCGTGGTTTGGTGGGCGACGTGACGGCAGCGAATAAGAAGGGGTCGGAGGCCCTCTCGCGCCGCCGCTGGGTGGAAATAGAACAACTGCGCCGGTAGTGGATTCCCTCCCTCGCCGACGGCGACAGCGTTAAGCCTCCTTCCCTTCCCGGTAGACGGACCCTGCCAGCTCTTTGAGCAGCAGTGAGGGGAGACAGAGGCCAACGATGTCTTGTTTAGATCTGGAGAGGGAGAGAGAGTGTGAAGAGAACAACCACAAGCACTGAGGCTCCAGCGGGAGAGGGCGAGAGAGTGTGAAGAGAGCAACTACAAGCGCTGAGGCTCCAGCGTGTATATATATACTGGAGAGAGAGAGAGTGAAGCATGCAAACCCTAGAAAACATTTTGACTAGTTAAAGAATCCTCCTGGCAAAAATTATGCTCAAGTGTAGTTATCGAACCCGAGACCTCAAGTTTGATGAGCGAACAGGCTAACCAGCTACACAACCCTCCCGTTATGTTCAACGAGGGGAAAATAACCTTTTATGCATTCCTGCATTCGTGTGACAAGCATGCCGTGTTTTTTGTGTGTGTGTGGGAGTCATTGGGATTTCAGTCATAATCGTGTCATGTGGCTTTGGTGGTAAGACTATCCACAGTGGTGCAGAAATAATGCAGCCTTAGTCACCTTACCTCTCTCCATGTAGTACGTTGGGTCCCACCAGTCAGAGGGTGAAACAAACAAATTAATAAGAAAAATTAAAAGCGCCAGCAGTTATCTTACCTCACACATCTCGCTACTGCTTAGGAACACTATACAATTGATCCCTCTGTTCGCTCACGTACTATTTTAAGTGAATCCTTATTTTAACATGCACACAAATTTTGGGCACCTGTATTCGACTTAAGTCAGTGTGCCACCGTATCTCGTATACTTACTACTCCCTCCGTCTAGGTGTAATAAGTCAGGTTAGAAGGTGCAACGGGACCAAGCTGTGTGCGTGTGCGTGTGTGTCTTTAATAGCATGTGTGTGTTAGAGAGTGTGACAGATCGACCTACTCCTATAGAGAGATGGTGTGTAGTATCCGATTTTAGCCGCGAGAGTTGGTGCATCCTCTCGTTTCCGGGCATGTCCGGTAGGGACATGCGGGTAGCTGCCATCCCCGCTCCTGACTAGCCTGGCCCACCCAAAGCCTCTCCATCGCCCGCGCGTGCTTCCCGCCCGAAACGATCAGCGCCGCTCCAAAGAATCGGTGCCGCATTCATGCCCGGGCAGAGCGGACGCGACCTCTCACTGGCACAAGAGTGATGGTTGCTTTGTCCGTCCAACTTACTGCTGGGTCTATGTGATTTGACGACTCATTGGTCTTTATTACTTAGGTGGTAGGACTGCTGGATGTCCCACACTTTCAGCGAAAGGAGGTACTATACTACTAGATTACAATTTTCTCCATTCTTACAGCGGAGCAGTGCAAGAGCAGTGAAAACACGCAGGCTCAGTGATTACATGGCCCACCTCACACTATCACCGTGCGACACCTAACTCTTTACATAGTACTCCCTCCGTTCCTAAATATTACTAGATGAGTCCCCACGCGTTGCCGCGGAACAGCGGTTTATCTCTCTGTGCAAAATTACCGATTTCATAGAACTAAAAAAAACTCTATAACCGCATGACAAATGTGGTAGCCAAACTAAATAAACTCCCATCATCATTTAGATCATCCCATGTAAGGAAAAAAGATCAGCCAAATCCTACTGCATAATGGGATTATATTTTTTTGACATGTTAATGGGAATTAAAAGCTCACTTACATGCATGCTACCGGTGCATGCTTGCATGCAGACATGTTGATGTGATTTAAAACCCACTCACATGCATGTGCCACGGTATTTCTGCATGCTTGCATGTGGCTTAGTGCGGAGCCTCTCAACGTCTAGATCAGATGGCTATTATGGACTGATTTACTTCATCTAAAAGCTACATCAATTTTGATGATGTGGCTGAAGGAGCGGATAGAGAATTCCTAGTAGTGGGGGCTAGCTATTACTAGTAGATAAGTCTTTGTAGAGATTCCACTAGGTGAACTACATACGGAACAAAATTAATGAATCTACACTTAAAATGCATCTATATACACACTACTAGGAAAAGGGCTATAGATGGGATGGACACTAATGGCACACTGTACATGTGGTGCGCCATTACTAAATACTAATGGCGCACCATGTGTTGGTGCGCCATTAGTAAAAAAAATAATTTTTTTCAAAACTACTAATGGCGCGCCGTGGGAGTGGTGCCCCATTACTAGTTGAACTAGTAATGGCGCACCATCCTACGGTGCGCCATTAGTAATTTGACCCAAACATTCCCCCGAATGCACCC
>NC_041385.1:777005498-777006318 GCF_002162155.2 Triticum dicoccoides
TTTCAGTTTCAAAAAAAAGAAAAGAAAATGATAGAAATGTCAAAAAATAAAAGAAAATAAGATTCCCATGTGATATGTGGTCTAGTTGTTAGCAAAATTTACAAACATGAATTTTTGACTTTTTTGCAAAATCTCTCGAGAATTTGTAAAAATGGGCATAACTTTTGCATACGAACTCGGATGAAAAAGTTTTTTATATGAAAAATCATCTACTCGAAAAGTTACATCTGAATTTAGCCGGGGGAATCCCGTTAAACATTTTCAAAATCCTCAAAAACCTAACAGAAAAAAAGATATGGGGCTTTTAAGATCTGGAGAGGCAAAAAAATTCAAAAAAAATTTAAACTTACTAATGGCGCACCTGCCAATGGTGCACCATTAGTATCTTCCCGCCTTCAAAATTCAAAATAAATCAAAAATATAAAAAAAAGTTACTAATGGCGCACCTGCCCATGGTGCGCCATTAGTATCTTCCCGCCTTCAAAATTGAAAAAAAATAAAAAAAAATAAAAAAAATAGTAATGGCGCACCTGCCCACGGTGCGCCATTACTATGCCGTATATATGGCTGGGCGTGTCCTCTCCTCCTTACCTCTTCATTCTTCTCCTCCACTCCACCTCTCCTCCACTACACCTCTCCTCCACTCCTCCACTCCATCTTCCATTCTCTCCTCCACCATACTACCCTCCTCCTCTCCGGCGACCTCCTCCTCCTCCTCTCCGGCGACCTCCTCCTCCCTCCTCTCCTCTCCTCCCCTCCCCTCCTCTCACGGTTTCTCCACCCTCCTCTCCGGTGAGCTCCTCCTCCGTCATCTCCGGTG
>NC_041385.1:777007294-777009559 GCF_002162155.2 Triticum dicoccoides
GTGCGCCATTAGTAAAAAATACTAGTGGCGTGATACTAATGGCGCACCAGTAGTGCGCCATTAGTAGGAAAAACTGGTGCGCCATTAGCAGGCCTTTTCCTAGTAGTGACATCTACAAAGACTTATATTTAGGAACGGAGGAAGTACTAGTATAGTACTACGTACTGTAATTTATCAGCGAGATAAATTTGTACAATGCTATGAAGCTTCCAGCTCCTGTTACATGTATCTTGCGTCCAAGGTTGCCCGTTGCAACATTTCATCAAATACAAAGGAGACTAACATGCATGCTATTGCATCTCAATGATTGATAGATCATAGCAAATATGTACTCCCTCCGTTCCAAAATAAGTGCCTCAACTTTGTGCAAACTTTAGTACAAAGTTGTACTACTACTAAAGTTGACACTTATTTTGGAACAGAGGCAGCTAAAGAAAGAAACGATCCATGCAGTCCCTAGCCCTTCAACCATGAACCCTGACCAGGCTTCAATTTGCTGGCAACGTTCGAGCTTCCTAATAAATGAAGTTTGCAACCTTTTGACCATCAGATCATTTTGTGCAGTTTCACCAAAATCGAGATGAGCATCCCTGTGGCAAAGAAATTGAAGAAGCGTGATTAGAATAAGATTACTGGGACTAGTTGATGAGACATAAACTCATCACAAATACAGTATGTAGAAGCCAGTAGAGGTATCAGGTATGTGCGGGGCAAAGAAGTAGAGAAATATCCACAGGGAGTGATGTGGGCAGCTGGAGCAGTGGTGCAAGCCGGCTGTAAAGGGAGTTGTACCTGAGGGACGTAGCTCAACCTTGAGGAGGGCGGCGCGAGGCGGCAACTGCCCACGTCGCGGCAGTGAGCAAGGGACGAAGGCAACCTCACCGGCTTTGTGAGAGAGAACGGCAGGGACCCCTGATCGAGACGTGCCGACAGTGGGTTTTCGCCGTCAGCGACTTCCACCGCATCTACACTAAGCATCCACCCCTTCCCCAAGCGGACGTGATCCGCCAGGATGTTAGAGTTGTGGCCACAGTCGTTTTATGCGAGAGAGTGTGAAGAGAGCAACCCCAGCAAGCAACCGTGTAGGTTGGCCCGTCCTGACTATGTATATAGTGGAGCGGTTTCCTTTTCTCTCCATATGAACCTATCATATTGCGTGCGTGCCACTGAAGAAAAAAAAACTCTCTTTATAAATGACGCAGTACCTACTACTCGTTCTCCTATAACCTTGCGCTTGGCATCTCCAAAATATTAACCTTATGATTGGCTCTTCGCCACTTCGAGAAGTCGAGCAATAATGGTAGTGCAGTATATATCGTTCTGGCTATATGAGACCGAATGAATTGCTGCACGTCCACCACATGGGCGAGGTTCGAGGGGCGAGGGAGAGTGCTACTACCTCTGTCCTGGTTTATAGTTCCCTTTTATAGTTTGTGCCGAATTTTGAATAAAGATTTAACTAACAAAATGTTAATGCATGTCAAGAAAAACTATCTCATTGGATTCGTATGTGAACATAGTTTTCAAAAATATAATGTTTGTTGACATGCGTGAACATTTTCTTAGTGTAATCTATGGTCAAAATTGGGCACAAAATACAATGGGGACCAATAAACCCGGACAGAGGTAGTAGTACATATGGAGCAAAATGAGTGAATCTACACTCTAAAATACGTCTATTTAGATCAGTGTTTGGACTATGTACTAGTAATTCATATTGAAATCTACAAAAGGACATATATATTCCAAACAGTATGATATAATCTCTATAACCAAGGTAGTAGGGACGAGGAGTAACCGGAGAGAGTAGTAAATTTGTCTCCTCGTCCTGCGAGCCACCGCACGCATGGGCGAGGGAGCGGGCGTAAGGCGGAGCAAGCTTCATCTCATCCTGTGAGCCACCGCGCCCGTGGGCGGGGGAGACGGCATACTAAGCAAGCTTCTCCTTGTTCTGTGAGTTGACGGGACACATCAAAAGTACTCTAGTGTATAGAGCCTTGCCTCTAAGGTAGGCCCCACATGGTTTGCCCCTTTTTTTAATTTAACATAACGCGTCAAGTCGCAATTTGTTTGTTCACCCGTGGTAGACGATCCTCCCTCCACCAAGTGGACAACCAATACACGTGCCAAATAACCACGTGGGCTGCCTTTTTCATACAGAAATGAGCTCCACCGTGTACCCGCGCGGGTGTGGTTGGGAAAGAGACGGGAGTACGTGCACCATGCATGCACCTCTTCTCTTCGTGCACATTCCCCACCTACGTG
>NC_041385.1:777010005-777013085 GCF_002162155.2 Triticum dicoccoides
GCGAGATCGATGAAGAGAGCCATCGAAATTGTGTGTGTGTGCAAGTCAAAGATATAGCGCGACTGGCCTACCGGAACGTTAAAGGGCACATGTCAAGTTTGTGTGTGGCAGGTAGACATGACTAGAGTGCTTGATGTATCGGTGTGTGTGGGGGGAGGGGGTGGGGGGAGGGGTAGGCAGAGGCCTAACTATAGAGGTAGAACGAGTCGTATATGTGTTGAGAAGGAGAGACCCAGCTATGTCTTGAGGGAGATCGGTCGACATCCATACATACCTGAACGACGGGAAATATGATGGGACAAAGAGGGAGAGGAGAGAGAGAGGGAGGGAGAGGGAGGGAGAGGGGTAGAGTGCTGGATGGGTGATGGAGTTGCTTCTCGGAGATGTTGGGAGAGGCCTACTAGACAAACTGAGGGTGGAACTGTAATGTTATCAATAAAAGTGGGGATGTGTTTCTGTGTGTGCCTGTGCATGATATATCTGTCAGGACGCATCCATGGATGATGAAGGGGAACCATGTATTTGGTAAGCAACCCTAACTAGATCGGCATATCAATTGTTGTTTGTCGGAGGAAGGGAGAGACACAACTAATGAGGTAGATCGATCGACGTGTGGGTAAAAACAATTTATAAGGACCTAGCTAGCTATATGTATAGCGAGAGATCGGTCGGTGTACGTCCATTTGTTAGAGGCAAATAAGGCCCAGTGAGATGGATAGATAGAGAGAATGGAGCTAGGAGGTGGTGCGAGAGGCCCAACTACTAGCTAGATATGGGGAGGAGTGTGCGGTTATGAGATCGATGAAAAGAGGGGCGAGAGTTTACACGTGTGTCTGACCGTATGAGAGACATGAGGCAAGGACACATAAAGGAGGAGATTGAAGGTGTGTGTGTGTGTGTATGTTGTAGGCAGGCATCGCTGGAGAGGTTTATCGATCGGTGTGTGTCGGAAAGGAGTTGTGGAGACTCTGGGAGAACGACCTAAAGAAAAAAATGAATGTGCCCGATGGATAGAATGCCGAGGGAGGGGGAGGGCGAGGAGGGCGCGTGCATGCACGAGAGAAAGTTAGTGGTAGCTACAAAGGTTAGAGGATTGTGTGGGTGTAAGAGACTAACAAAGATCATAATTTGATATGAAAGCGGATTCATATATTTGAATAGGAGATCATAGTGTTTTAAACATTGCATGCATGAATATAGCGGTGATACACGTGATGTGCACATATTATACCATAATGTGATAATGCATGGCGTTTGCAACTCACAGCTAAATGCCGAACAATCTAAACCATACTATACATCAAACAATCTCACATTTTGTTTGAATTTGTGATAATGTGTGGCGTTTGCAGCTTACAACTAAATATCGAGCAATCTAAACAATACTATATATCGAACATTCTCACATTTTATTTGAATTTGTGGTAATGTGTGGTGTTTGCAACTCATCTAAATACTTGTAGGCGTAGGAGGCGGGGCACCGTACATAATGTGATAAACACATTATACAT
Source organism: Triticum dicoccoides (assembly GCF_002162155.2). Classification (NCBI taxonomy): domain Eukaryota; kingdom Viridiplantae; phylum Streptophyta; class Magnoliopsida; order Poales; family Poaceae; genus Triticum; species Triticum dicoccoides. The sequence goes on from NC_041385.1 coordinate 777,011,517, forward strand.
AGGAGACATGGTTTAGATTATGAAGATCTAGCTAGAGCTAGAAATGTAATGTGATTTGAAATCAAAATAAAGTGGATTCGAAAAATCTAGTTCGAGTTCATATAGTACACATAGTTCATATGTAACTTGAGACTAATCATGTGGTGTGCTATGAAGATAATACACAAACGATGGTTTAACTTGACAATAATGATGATTGTAGATCTTATTAAAATAGAGAAACGAATTCAAATGCTTTGACTTCACAACAATCATTACTATAGATCCTATTCAAATTTAGTTCATATTGAAGCGGTAGTATATACATTTGCAATGCACTAAAACGTTCATTTGAGTAGTAGGTTGCATGCATTATACACGTAGAGAAATATTTTAATTGAACATAACATGAATTCAAAGTTTTGAATGACATTTGTAGTGCGCACTGATTTGGTACAGTACACATTAGGCTTGTCCGGAAATTTCAACCTGTGCCTTGTTAGCCCGAAATGTTTCAGATATATGTTTGTCTCGTTGTGCTCCGACAACTCCCTCCATCTCAACCCGCGCCTTGCTATTCCGAAATTACAACGTGCGAGAAAACTCTCACCTTCTGTGAAATCCCGACACGCAAAATGCCCGTGGCACCCTTAAACCGAAAGAACTGCCTCAAATATGTGGGGGGTACTTTCGTAACTTACCCCACATTTCGGACAAGCGCGTCTCTAAGCCATGCTTTCCCACTGCCATCCCATCCGCCCACCCATTCATACACCGAGGCCGCGAAAACCCGCGACGAAACCCCACACCCTGCTCCATCCGCCACCCAGCCGGAGCCTCTTCCCCAACGACGTCGTACACAGCAACATCTCGATGTCCCTCATCCACCGTACCGGATGAGGATCCGTCATCGATCTCATCGTCCCGCCGGTTCAGCCACCCCGTCCTCCACCTCCAAGGAACTGCCCCGACGTTCCCCTCGTCTTTCACACCACCTCCATTCCCACACCGCCGTCTTCACGTGCACCACCGGAAGAGCATCATCATCACCGTTTCCTCAGATGAAGTTGCGGCCTAATTGGCGCCACCAAAGAGGTTGTACACTAATCGCTGCGGTTTCTTCTTAATTCGATCTCACGATGCTGCCGGCGCGCAGTCCCGAGCCGACACGACGCGGCTCCATCCATGGCGGCGTCGCCGGCAACTTCCTCCACGACATCGCTCCCTCGGTGGCGACATCCACATCAGTAGGAGCAACTGCTGCTTTAGTTCTCGCTCGCGCTGCTGCTCTGCTCTTTCTCACGGTCCCCTACATGGTCTGCTATTACTATTGCTCTTGCTCGCGCTGCTGCTCTCGCTCTTGCTCTTGCTTGCGATGCTGCTCCGATTTGGCTACACTTCAGTCGACTGAATCGACTTTTGGGTCAGTCGATTTTCAATGGGTGGGCTCGCCGGGGTGAAGGAAGAACCAATCGCAGAGGGGAGGGGGGCTCACCGGAGAGGTACCCCACTGTCTATCTTAGGGTTCAGGATGGGGGTGGTGGTCGCCGGCGGTGGCAGGGCGTTGGCGGGGCGGTGGCATGGGGATCG
>NC_041385.1:777013484-777033274 GCF_002162155.2 Triticum dicoccoides
GGCGGGGGGGCTGCTATTTGGCTTGTGGTGGCTGGCGGCTCAGGGGGGTGGAGGTTGAAGATGAACCGCAGGCCCTTGATTTCGTATCCAACGGCTGCAAAATCGACTGACCAGAGATGAAAAAGTCAGTCGACCGACATGTAGCCTCACCTTGCTAGTGCGTTCAGTTTCGACAGCAAAATTCAGTTTCGACATCAAAATTCAGTTTTGACAGTTAAGTTCAGTTTCGACAGTTAAGTTCAGAGATGAGCGGCTGATGTATCTTACATCTAGCACTTTGTGGTTATGTATTTTACATCATGTATTGGAGATGCTATTAGAATTCCACTCAGGTTAACGTTGTTCATTGTCTCTCTTGTCCTGCTTCAGCCTCGGCATCGTACAACTCACCGGAGCTGCTCCAACGATGAAACCCTCCATCACAGTGGAGCAGTACCTCGGGCTCCATCTCCAGACGCCTAATATCTTCTTCCCCTCGTCTGACAGCAATGTCAGCCGGAGCATCCTCACCGGCCAACCCAATCACGCTGAGATCGACATGGCTTCGCCAAAGAGGTTGTACACTTGTTGCATCTCTTTTTTACTCTATATGTTATATATATTTTCCACTGAGCACACGGATTTGTTCCTTTAGTGTCTCCTTGAAAGAAAAAACATAGGAATTTTAATTTTCACTTGTCCTCCTTTTCAAATTCTATTCATGAAGCACAAGACTTAGAGATAGTAGCATAATAGCATTATAACCGTACATTTTCTTGTGGTTTGACTTAATATCACCATGCTTCTTTGCATCCTATGATCTTCCAATTGTTGTGAATCAAACACCCAGATTGGCAGAAATCCAGTGTTTTTAAATTCTCTGTTTTGCACGTGCATTCCTATCCTATTCCTGTCTATTTCCTATCTCTGCATTGTTGGAATCCTCCAATTCAAACGAGCCGTTACAGAATTACTTCTCTTACAGATAGTTGTCAAAGAAAACCTTGCGTGGTTTGTCCCGCTCCTGCTGCGCCGTTGTCCACCCCAGCTCAACTGCTCCAATGACAGAAGGGTCCAGCAATGCAGGGATCCGGCCTCTAGACTGTCTTTCGCCGCCTCAGATCTTCTTCCCCGCTGCTGGCACCCATGAAAACTGCATTACCATCATCAACCGAGCAGACGACCTCGAGGACTACACGGGTCCGCAAGAGAGGTCGCACTCTTTTGTGTCTGCTTACGTTATGCATCGCTTAATATTACATGGTACTTTATTGTCCTGTTCACCGATTAGTCTCTGAGTTAGCTCCAAACTAATGGTCAAACTTGAGTTTTTAAATGGTTGTGGGGTACATATTGGGGCCGCTATCAATAGTATCTATCTACTATCTGGTTAATCTCCGGTGTCTACTATGAGTTTCGTGTTGGGTGGGAAACAAACAGTAAAGAAGCCATTATCTGTATTTTTTAATTGAAGCCATTATCTGCCTGCTATTATTGGTTTTGGGTCTATCCATAGGTTTCTACCATCACTCTGGTGTATTATTCCTATGCATGACAGTTATTGTAAACAATGGAACTGAACATGTAGAGCAAAAGAGACGAGCCTTGCGTGGCAATAAAATTTCATGCAGATGTCGCTCCATGGTAGGCGCAAAGGTAGCCCCCCTCCACGCATTTCGGATTGTAATCAAGAGGAAGATATCTATTCTGATGGGGATTCAGAAGGAGAAGACAACTCCTATTTACCATCTGGGGTCTTCGCTCTAACTTGGCATGCTGATGTTGGTTATATCATGCATATGGTGTCTTGCATTGCTTACTTTATACATCAAATATGTCATTTGCTTAGTTTAGACATCCTTTGTGCGAATGCCATCTGTTTAGTTTATTCATCGTTTATGTGAGTTATGCAACGCCATCTTGTTTAGCCAGGCATCATATATGTGAATTTTGCAATGCCATCCTGCTTAGCCAGTCATCTTATATGTAAATTATATCAGACCATCCTTTTTTTCATTACATATTACATTTGTCAACAATGTTAGTACATTCAACTCCTCTTCATGTGCATCAGCCATTTGACACGGTGATGGCAAATTCTGGAGTCAAAACAAGGTCTTCAGAGCAGACTATGTTATCTGACGAAGCGCATATCTCGCTGGTTACGAATAGCTTCTCAGAGGAGGATTTAGAGACAGATGGCCAGTCCTATCCCCCCTCCCCCGAGGTGTATGCTCTAACTTGGCAGGGTTATGTTGCTCATATCGTGCGAATGGTGTGTCGCATTGCTATGTCATTTGATTAGTTTAGACATGCTTTGTGTGAATGCCACATGTTCAGTGTCTAATTACCATATATGTGAATTATGCGTTGCCATCTTGTTGCAAGACATTATATATGTCAATTATACAATGCTATCTTGTTGCAAAGGCATTATATATGTGAATTATGCAATGCCATCTTGTTTAGCCAATCATCATGTATGTGAATTATATCATGCTATCATTTTTTTGTATTACGTGTTCCATTTGTCGACAATGTTTGTATATTCAACTACTCTTCCTGTGCATCAGCCATTTGAAGCGGTGATGGAAGTATCTAGAGTGAAAACAAGGTATTCAGAGAAGACAATGCTACCTGCTGAAGCAAACATCTTGCTGGTTACAGAGAGATCCTCAGAGGAGGATTCAGAGACTGATGACCAGTCCTATTTCCCCCCTGAGGTTTATGCTCAAACTTGGCAGGGTTATATTACCCATGTCATGCATGTGGTCTTGCATTGCTTAGTTTTTACATCATATATGGATTGCCATCTGCTTACTTGCTTACTATATAAACCATATATTTGAATTATACCATGCCATCATGTTTACATAGTACATACACATCATCTATCTGAATTATGGCATGGCAACCCATTTAATAAAGACATCATATAGTTATATCATCTCATCTTGTTTAGTGTTTACAGTCATCATATTTTGAATTATGGCATTCTATCCATGAATGTATGTGAATTATGGCATGCCAACCTATTTAATAAACACATTATATAGTTATGTCATGTCATCCTGTTTACATAGTCTCATATTTTGAACTATGTCTTTCCATCTTTTTTAGTTAGCCATCATAATGTGAAATTGTGTCATGCTATCCTATTTAGTTAGCCATCATATATGTGAAATTGTGTCATGCTATCCTGTTTGGTTAGACAACATAAATATGAATTATTTCATGCCCTCTTTTATTCCCCACTATCCATTGCACCTTTCTATCATACAATGTCTATACTTTCAATTACATTTCTTGTTTATCAGCCATTTGAATTGGAGAGCATGATGGCAGTATCAAAGGGAGTAACAACACGATCTTTAGAAAAGATATTGCTACCAGTTGATGCAGATAGAACCACGATTGCACTTGCCCAAGGACCAGAACCACCACACATAACCCAGACTCTCGCAGATTGTACCCCGACCTAGTTGGACAGAGAACTAGCTACACCCCTTCTAACACCAACCCCGGCAGATAGTAACCCAGTTCCAGTTGACACAGCACCGCCTCCACCACAGAGCACCCAAACACAAGCAGTTAGTAAGGAAACTGCAGTGCCCAAAGCACGAGGACCACCACTCCGAATCCCAACTCAACGCTTAAAGGAGAAGAAGATTTGTTCTCAGGTCAGGTTCTGTAGCTATGGTTCATACTCCTTTGCTCTTGCATTACTGTATTTACTCATACCACTATTTTCAAATTTGAAGGATGGAATTAAAACTCCAATGGCGCAACAGGTATGTTTTAAACCTGTTTCTTTAACTGGTTTGCTGTTTTAACCTGCTCTGTGTTGATTTCAGTTTCAATTGAATAAATAGTTATGTTCTAATGTCATGCACATTACAAGTGTTGTTATTGCTCTATAGTTACCCACACTTATATTATGTCTATTCTGCTTTGTCTTGAACAAATATTATCTGAACTGTGTCTCTATCTTGATTTGGCAACAAAAACTAGAATGGTACATACATATATGTTTGTTTCATGCTGTTATCCTGTCCACTTTACTACTGAACTCATTTACCAAAATGATTTTCATATACAACATGGTAAACATGTGATGTGTCTACTTGTTTCTCTTTTAGAATGCAGACAAAATATTGGAGAACAGTACAGCGTTATCCAATGGTAAAGGAAGTAATGCAGATAAGGTTCAAGATAGTGAGACATCCCTGTTGGTCTCCAAGAAAGCTGATAAAAACTATCTTGACGACAGTGAGGGAACCCAAAAGTCCTATCTTGATGTAGTGTTCGAGTTACTGGCCACTACTGCTGGCACAAGCTCTTCCAACTCGTTGCCTGAATCAGTTCGTGTTCTTGAGTCTCAACTTTAAGTTGAAAGACATCGATCAGATGTGCTGCGACAGGAAGCTGAAGGACTGAGGAAGTCCCTGCAGAATTCAGATGCATATTTTCTGGTGCAACAACAAGCGCTGGAGGATTTGAGCACCAAACAAGAGAGTGTTAATAAGCTTGCTAAGCATCTTGCCAGCATTATGGGTACCCAGGATATTGTTTCTTGAGATCTTCTGAAGTGGTTTCAGTTCTGGATTTGTTTTGCTGTGGCGTTTATTTGCACTGGTCGCCAACTTTGACAACCAGTGTAGATGATATGCTACTTTGTTCCCTATATTTGCACTGGTGGCAAACTTTGATGCCCAGTGGATGTAATATGTGTAACAACCGTGATAGCCTAGCGTTAGTTGCTTGCTTATTTATTTCCTTGTTGTTTTGTTTATTTGTTTGCTTGTAGTCATTGCATTTCTTTTTCCACGGTTTTCTAGTGGCTGCAATAACCTATTTTTTAAAAGTAGGCCACAATAACCATGGGCTAATATTTACTGTAGTGACACTGGGCCTCCTACTGGCCATAGAAACAGTGGGCCTTCTACGGGCCGTAGAAACAATGGGCCTCCTACGGGCCGTAGAAACAATGAGCCTTTTGTAGGCCGTATCATCAATGGGCCTTATACGGGCCGTATGATCGATTGGCCAAACATGGGCCAAACAGACTGCATTATGGCCGTAAACGGGCCGACCATAATGGGCCATCGTTAATAGGCCGTATTTGATGATGCTATGAAAACGGCCCAACGTATTAACGGACCACAAACGGCCCGACTATAACCACGGGCTGAATTTGGCCCACAAACAGAAAATGACAGTAACGGACCGTAAGTAAACGAATGCTAGAAATGAGCCCAAGAATAAATGTGCTCTGAGAAGGCCGAAAGATAACATGGGCTAGAAACGGCCCAACGGAATAACGGGCCGTTAATGGGTATAAAGTGATACACTGTTCATTACGGGCCAATTTCACCACGAGCCGTTAATGGGTGTAAAGTGATACACTGTTCATTACGGGCCAGTTTCACCACGGGCCGTTAATAAGCCAAGAGTTACATAGGGCCTCATATGGGCCGAAAGACGTCATGGGCCATACCTGCGTCAGAAGTCAAAACGGGCTGGAATCATATTGGATGGCCCAGATGACGCTACTGGGCCTAATTCGGATAGGGCGTAACGGGCCTTGGGTTAGCGGGCTGTAAATGGGCTATATGCGAACATGCCGTTAACAGTCTTTCCATGGGCCGGCCCGCCACCTTTTGACCAAGTCAAATGGGCCGGCCTTTTCACAGGAATGGGCCTTTGTTGGGCCGTGCCACGTGTTGACGTATCATAGGCGCCTTTTGTCCAATGAGTGGATGACATCTGTCCCAACGATGAGCCAACACGTGTTTCCTCCAGCCAACGATGATTTTACATGTGGAAAATCCCCATTGGTCGGGGCTGTTAACGGGTTATCGGATCCAAAACCCGACTCGATAGCTTAACGACGTTCCGTTACGGTGGATGCCATGTGTCGGTCACCCTTGACGAAAGGACTTCTATGACGCGCGATTTATCGTCATGGAAGCGGACACTTCCGTGATGATAATTTTGGTAATGTCATGGAACACTTCTACGACAGCACAGGTATGACTATCTTGATTTTGTCATAAAATCGTCATGGATGTACATGCATGAAAAAAATGCGACCTACTGTGGCAAACACGTATCATCGCGGAAGTGTATTTTTTTGTAGTGCTTTGAGGGCAGATTAGATGAACCACATCATAAAGATGTGGATGGCTTTGTTAATACCATTACTATACGGGATCCGAAGAAGGGTTTCGATGCGAGAATGACTAGCATACACTTTCCTGTTTTATGCTACTTTGCCTTATTTGCTAGTCGATGCTTAACTGGTCGTGGAAATAGTGGAAACTTCAGTGTTCCTGATATTATTATTCTCTTCCATGCCTTGTTTGGTGATAATAGTTTTAGTATGGGTGCCGTTATTGCTAAACAGCTAAGCCTGAACCGTACAAAAGGCCCCATCTTTGGAGGTATCTATGCTGCACGCCTTGCTAAACATTTTGAGATACCTATTAGGCACTATGAGAAAGAGGAGACAAAGTTGCCTCTTTCCCTTTTAGATTACAAGAGCATGGTAGCACATGAGTTTATTGTTCACAATGATGATAAGATGCTCATGTATAACTTGAGATTTAATAAGAAACACAATGAGATTATTATCCTGCCTGCGCCTCTGTTGTTTGATTTGACTACAGTTAATTATCATGTCTCGCTGGAAGCGGTGTACGTACGCTCATCGAGGACAGGCATCCGCTCCAGAGCCTGAGCCGGAACCTCCACTGGACCCTTATCGTCCATCATCTTATCAGTGGGATCCGGAGGAGATCGCTAGCCAGTGGTATCCTGATGACACTCCTCAGTACACCGAGGTGAGTAGCCGCGGTCCCTGGCAGTAGACCAACTTAGGCCAAAAGCCTAAGATTTGGGGAGTACGTATTTCTCAGTGACTTTACATTCATGTTCACACATTATTCTAGTTGTCGGTGCTAATACTCGTTCATTGTATTATCCATGCTAGTTTAATTTTATTTTCTAGTTTTCTTCTCGTGTGTTTGATAAACCTTAAGAAAACTAAAAAAATTAGTTAGTTTACTTTCCCTGCTTGTAGTAGTAATTAAATGAAAACCCCAAAAGATTTCTCATTCTTCTTTTACTTGGTGGGACCTTTCTCGTGTAAATAGTTTTATTTATTTTCTTTGGGGTTGAGAGTAGAAGACCATATTGAAAATGTTTAGTGGCTCTCATATGCATGATTATTGAATTAACCAAGAGCCCATATTACCTTGTCTTGTCTGTTGAATTGAATGCTTGCAGATTCCAGCTTAGTCCAATGCACGTGCACTATTATTATTATACACATCGTTCAGTCGTGCAAGTGAAAGGCAATAATCATGATATATGATGGACTGATTGAGATGAGAGAAGCTGGTATGAACTCGACCTCTTTTGTTTTTGTAAATATGATGAGTTCATCGTTCCTGATTCAGCCTATTATGAAGTAAACATATTTGCAATGACATTTAAAGATTATAGTTGCTTGTGACATGCTTAATTAGCTATGAGTTATAATGCTTTACCTTGCGTGCCAACATGCTATTAAAATGATTATGATGTGGTATGATGGGATGGTATCCTCCTTTGAATGAATTGAGTGACTCGACTTGGCACATGTTCACGCATGTAGTTGACAAAATCAACATAGCCTTTACGATATTTATGTTCATGGTGGATTATATCCTACTCATGCTTGCACCTGGTGTAAATTAATTTTAATGCATGTTCATGACTGTTGTCGCTCTCTCAGTTGGTCGCTTCCCAGTCTTTTGCTAGCCTTCACCTATACTAAGCGGGAATACTTCTTGTGCATCCAAACTCCATGAACCCAAAGTTATTTCATATGAGTTCACCATATCTTCCTATATGCGGTATCTATCTGCCGTTCCAAATAAATTTGTATGTGCCAAACTCTAAACCTTCAAATGAAATTTTGTTCTGTATGCTTGAGCAGCTCATGTTTCAACTAGGGCTATCTGTATCTTCCATGCTAGGTGGGTTATTCTCAAGAGGAGTGGACTCCGCTCCTCATTCACGAGAAAATGGCTGGTAACCGGGATGCCCAGTCCCATGATCAAAAAGATCAAAGCAAATCAAAATAATTAAACAAAACTCCCCCAGGGCTATTGTTAGTTGGAGGCACTCGTTGTTTCGAGCAAGCCATGAATTGATGCTTGTTGCTGGTGGGGGAGTATAAACTTTTACCATTCTGTTTGGGAACCGCCTAAAATGTATGTAGTATGGAAGATATCGCCATCTCATAGTTTTTGTGTTGACAGTGAAAGTATGCCGCTCAAAATGTTATTCATCCCTATTTTAAAAAACGAGCTCTGGCACCTCTACAAATCCCTGCTTCCCTCTGCGAAGGGCCTGTCTATTTACTTTTATGTTGAGTCATCATCCTCTTATTAAAAAGCACCCGCTGGAGAGCACACTGTCATATGAATGTATTACTATTAGTTTGTATTGGGTATGACTTGACTGGATCTCTTTTACCATGAATTATAATGTTTAGTCAGTCCTTGATCTTTAAAGGTGCTCTACATTTATGTTTTGCGGTCTCAAAAAGGGCTAGCAAGATACCATCTTGTTATATTATATTATGATTGTTTCGAGAAAGTGTTGTCATCCGAGTTTTACTTTTATCGCTCGCTAGTTGATTATGCCATTCATATGAGTAAACATGAGACCTAAGTGTTATTGTGAATATGGTTAGTTCATAATATTTGCAGAAAACTTGAATGCTGGCTTTACATATTTACCACAACAAGAGCAAACAGAGTTTGTAGAAGTTTTTCTTTATCACTTTCAGTTTATCAACTGAATTGCTTGAGGAAAAGCAAAGGTTTAAGCTTGGGGGAGTTGATACGTCTCCAACATATCTACTTTTCCAAACACTTTTGCCCTTGTTTTAGACTCTAACTTGCATGATTTGAATGAAACTAACCCGGACTAACGTTGTTTTCAGCAGAACTACCATGGTGTTGTTTATTGTGCAGAAAACAAAAGTTCTCGGAATGACCTGAAAATCCACGGAGATAACTTTTGGAAAATATAAAAAATACTGGCGAAAGAATCAAGGCCAGGGTGCCCACACCGTGTCCACGAGGGTGGGGGCGCGCCCCCTGTCTCGTGGGCCCCTTGATGCTCCACCGGCCTCAACTCCAACTCCATATATTCTGTTTCGCAGAGAAAAAAATCAGAGAGAAAGTTTCATCGCGTTTTATGATACGGAGCCGCCGTCAAGCCCTAATCTCTCTCGGGAGGGCTGATCTGGAGTCCGTTCGGGGCTCCGGAGAGGGGCATTCGTCACCGTCGTCATAATCAACCATCCTCCATCACCAATTTCATGATGCTCACCGCCATGCGTGAGTAATTCCATCGTAGGCTTGCTGGACAGTGATGGGTTTGATGAGATTTACCATGTAATCAAGTTAGTTTTGTTAGGGTTTGATCCCTAGTATCCACTATGTTCTGAGATTGATGTTGCTATGACTTTGTTATGCTTAATGCTTGTCACTAGGGCCCGAGTGCCATGATTTCAGATCTGAACCTATTATGTTTTCATGAATATATGTGAGTTCCTAATCCTATCTTGCATGTCTATAGTCACCTATTATGTGTTATGATCCGACAACCCCGAAGTGACAATAATCGGGATACTTCTCGGTGATGACCGTAGCTTGAGGAGTTCATGTATTCACTATGTGTTAATGCTTTGCTCCGGTACTCTATTAAAAGGAGGCCTTAATATCCCTTAGTTTCCACTAGGACCCCGCTGCCATGGGAGGGTAGGACAAAAGATGTCATGCAAGTTCTTTTCCATAAGCACGTATGACTATATTCGTAATACATGCCTACATTATATTGATGAACTGGAGCTAGTTCTGTGCACCCTATGTTATAGCTATTACATGAGGAATCGCATCCGACATAATTATCCATCAATGATCCAATGCCCACGAGCTTTTCACATATTGTGCTTCGCTTATTTACTTTTCCGGTTCTACTATTACAATCACTACAAAACTGCTATCTTTACTTTTGCAACCGTTACCATTACTATCATACTACTTTGCTACGAAATACTTTGCTGCAGATACTAAGTTATCCAGGTGTGGTTGAATTGACAACTCAACTGCTAATGGTTAAGAATATTATTTGGCTCCCCTTGTGTCGAATCAATATATTTGGGTTGAATACTCTACCCTCGAAAGCTATTGCGATCCCCTACACTTGTGGGTTATCAGTGTTGTTTATTTTGCAGAAACAAAAGTTTTCGGAATAACCTAAAAATCCACAGAGATAACTTTTGGAAAATATAAAAAAATGCAAAAGAATCAAGGCCAAGGGGGCCACACCCTGTCCACGAGGGTGGGGGGCGCGCCCCCTCCCCATGGGCGCGCCCCCCTGTCTTGTGGGCCCCCTGCAGCTCCACCGACCTCAACTCCAACTCTATATATTCCGTTTCACGGAGAAAAAAATAAGAGAGAAAGTTTCATCGCATTTTACGATACGGAGCCACCGCCAAGCCCTAATCTCTCTCGGGAGGGCTGATGTGGAGTCCGTTCGGGGCTTCGGAAGGGGAATTCGTCACCGTCGTCATCATGAACCATCCTCCATCACCAATTTCATGATGCTCACCGCCGTGCATGAGTAATTCCATCATAGTCTTGCTGGACGGTGATGGGTTGGATGATATTTACCATGTAATCAAGTTAGTTTTGTTAGGGTTTGATCCCTAGTATCCACTATGTTCCGAGATTGATGTTGCTATGACATTGCTATGCTTAATGTTTGTCACTAGGGCCCGAGTTCCATGATTTCAGATCTGAACCTATTATGTTTTGATGAATATATGTGAGTTCTTGATCCTATATTGCAAGTCTGTAGTCACCTATTATGTGTTATGCTCCGACAACCCCGAAGTGACAATAATCGGGATACTTCTCGGTGATGACCGTAGTTTAAGGAGTTCATGTATTCACTATGTGTTAATGCTTTGGTTCGATACTCTATTAAAAGGAGACCTTAATATCCCTTAGTTTCCATTAGGACCCCGTTGCCACGGGAGGGTAGGACAAAAGATGTCATGCAAGTTCTTTTCCATAAGCATGTATGACTATATTCGGAATACATGCCTAGATTACATTGATGAACTGGAGCTAGTTCTCTGTCACCCTATGTTATAACTATTACATGAGGAATCACATCCGACATAATTATCCATCACTGATCCAATGCCTACGAGCTTTTCACATATTGTGCTTTGCTTATTTACTTTTCCGTTGCTACTGTTACAATTAATACAAAACTGCTATCGTTACTTTTATCACTGTTACCATTACTATCATACTACTTTGCTACTGAATACCTTGCTGCAGATACTAAGTTATCCAGGTGTGGTTGAATTGACAACTCAACTGCTAATACTTGAGAATATTCTTTGGCTCCCCTTGTGTCGAATCAATAAATTTGGGTTGAATACTCTACCGTCGAAAATTGTTGCGATCCCCTATACTTGTGGGTTATCAGTAGGCTTAGAGAAAGTGTTGTCAACGCTGAAGAATATTTGAAGATGCGGGATAAAAAGAGAAAGGTGGAGAATGAACTCAGATTTTTTTAAATCAGACTTTGCTAAGATGGTGTTGGCGAAGGAGGAGGTACTTTCCTAGTTGGCCTGTGCAAAACAGGTTCTTACTGAACTGAAAGCAGAGGTGGATAAGATGAGTCTGGATGATCTCGATTAGGGAAATGAATATATTGTTCTAATATTGTTCTTATGAAGCAGAACTAGCTATATGTGGTACTGTGTTGTTTTCAGGTAGATATCATTCTATGATGTTAAAATATATTTATGTGCCTGATATGAAATTGGCAAACAGTTATTCGATATGAAATGTGAATTTGCGTAATACTGGAATTATTAATTGTCAGCTAATAAACCTGCTAAATGGGTTATGGAACTTTGCAAACGGTTCTAGCAGTAAAAGCGCTTGTGATGGAGAGCCCAATGCCACATAGTTTTCTTCATCAAATCGTGTGTGATGTAGTTGAATAAAAGCAAACGGTTAACCGAGGCAGAGCGTGTGTGATAGTTACACCTATCACACATGAGCCTATACATAAAACTGTGTGGGATGTACATACAAACGAAAACATTTTCCCTGGATTAACTATGTGGGATATACATACAAACGGAAACGATTTCCCTGGATTGACGGTGTGGGATGTACATAAGAACGGAAATGTATTCCTCGGATTGGCTGTTTGGAATGTACATAACAAATGGAAATGTTTGTTTGGGATTAATTGTCTAGGATGTACTTACGATTGGAACCGATTGGGCCTATATAATCTTATTTGATTGCTCGCCCGTCGCACACGACCTCATTTTACCAAGCGTGTGTGCCGGGATGGCCTATCCCCGACCCTTTCTAGGTCGTGTGGGAAGGACCCCCCCCCTATCGCCCACACTCATTAGGCGACAGTTTAAAATGCCGTCACAGAAAGGGATTAAAAATTGTCTATATAGCACCTCGTTGTACCAGTGTGGGTATGTAACGGAAAACGTAGAGAAAGACATTCAGATCTAAGTTGTGCCTAGGTGTCCAGTATCATTATTGCACCTAGCTCTTTGGCATATTATTGAAGGTAAAGTCCCTTATGCTTAGGGGATCCCTATCCTTAGTGAGGTACGGTGGGAAATGTGTCAATGGACAGGAGTGCTTTCACCAATTTTGTGAGTGATTTACTTACAATTCCCCGGGATATTCCATCTAACGCACACAAGGTATCATTTTGTCCTATAATCACAATGGGCCAGAGTTAGGATCAAGAACAAGGATACAGTAAACATATGTAAATAGATCAAACATTAAGACAACACATATACACAGTGACCACAATGATAACACTAGCCACGCCATGAATCACAAAGATAGAGAAATCGCTCCATAACTATTACTACTATGTACAAACCTGTAGTCTCGACATGGACTACTTACAACTAATCATGGGAGCAATGGAAAAGAAATTGTATAGTGGTTGCTAATCCAGATTTCGTCTAGGGAAGCCTTCTGAAATCAGGTGGTCGCAGCTTGCCAATTCGTGCTCCTTTGGATCTCTGTAAATCGAGTGGGAGTAGGTGCGAAGTAGATGGCAAAGTAAACTTTCTTCTATTTTTGGGGTAAAAAAATTAACATTGTCTTTAGTTTGCAAAGAAATTATGTACTTTCAAGCTATCTTGTCGTATCGTAGTTGTTATAGCTTGTAGCTCTTCCAAGTGTTCAACCATGATTTTGTACTATAAAATAAATTTCTAGGAAATTAAGCTAGGCTATTAGCTTCTTCGGTTTTCAAGTAATCATGGGAGATTTACCTTTTCATTAAGAAGAAAGATAATTGGAAAGTTAATAATGAGAATTAGCAAAAAATTGAACATTTGCAATGCACACACCAACCCCCGAGCCGAGCAGAAGGATCTACCACCCATGTGACCAAACCTGACAATCTGCAACACAACCATGGGATCCGGAGCCATTGTTTTGCCTTCCACAGCACCCCTAAGGCTGATTAGAACCGAGCTAATAGCTTTGCCGGCCAAGTGTCTTCCACACTATATGCAGGCAATTCTCACCCACCACTCCGACTTGCAAGTCGACTCCAAGGCCACATATCTGCTTGGCGAACAGTGAAGCTACAAGCCATTGCAATCTTCGAAATGACCAAATCCTCAATGGTATGGTGCCAATGAGGAGGGAAGTGACGGGGATGCCGGCTCCGACGAGGGACAAAAAATGGGTTTTCCCCGGGGGAGCCTAATACGCTTGGCGAACAGTGAAGCTACAAACCATTACAATTTTTGATTGTTCCATGCTATTATATTATCTATTTTTAATGTTTTATATGCATCAATATGCTATTCTATATTATTTTTGAGACTAATTTATTAACCCAGAGCCCAGTGCCAGTTTTTGTTTTTTACTTGTTTTTGAGTTTTATAGAAAAAGAATATCAAATGGAGTCCAAACGGAATGAAACTTTACGATGATTTTTATTGGACTAGAAGACACACATATGACTTGGAGAGGAAGTTAGAAGAGTCCCGAGGGCTCCACAAGCCCTCAGGGTGCGCCCTAGGGGGCGCTCCCCCTGGCTTGTGGGCCCCATGGGACTCCTTCAACCCTAATCTTTGGCCTATAAATTCCCAAATGTTCCCAAACCAACAGAAGCGTCCACCAAAATACTTTTTCACCGCCGTAATCCTCTGTTCCCGTGAGATCCCATCTTGGGGCCTTTTTCGGCATCCTGCCGGAGGGGGATTCGATCACGGAGGGCTTCTACATCAATTCTATTGCCCCTCCGATGAAGTGTGCATGAGTAGTTTAGCACAGACCTACGAGTCCATAGCTAGTATCTAGATGGCTTTTTCTCTCTGTTTGATTCTCAATACTATGTTCTCCTTGATGTTCTTGGAGATCTATCAAATGTAATCTTCTTTTGCAGTGTGTTTGTCGAGATCCGATGAATTGTGGATTTAAGATCATCTTATCTATGAATATTATTTGAATCTTCTCTGAATTCTTATATGCATGATTTGATATATTTGTATTTCTCTTCAAATTATCGGTTTGGTTTGGCCAACTAGATTGGCTTGTTGCAATTGGAGAGGTGCTTAGTTTTGGGTTCAATCTTGTGGTGTCCTCACCCAGTGACAAAGTATGGGTAGTGAGGCACGTATTTGTATTGTTGCCATCAAGGGTAAAACATGGTGTTTTCATCAGATTTCTTGAGTTTATTCCTCTATATCATGTCATCTTACTTAAGGCATTAATTTGTTCTTATGAACTTAATACTCTAGATGCATGTTGGATAGCGATCGATGTGTGGTGTAATAGTACTAGATGCAGGTAGGAGTCGGTCTACTTGACACAGACGTGATGCCTATATTCATAATCATTGCCTTGGATATCGTCATAACTTTGCACTTTTCTATCAATTGCTCGACCGTAATTTGATCACCCACCGTATTATTTTCCTTCAAGAGAGAAGCCACTAGTGAAACCTATGGCCCCGGGGTCTATTTTCCATCATACATTTTCAGATCTATAAACCAAAAATACCAAAAGTACCTTGCTGCAATTTATTTACTTTTATTTTATTTTACATTTTAGTAATCTATTATATCTATCTCTATCAGATCTCACCTTTGCAAGTGACAGTGAAGAGATTGACAAACCCTTTATCGCTTGTATCTCTTACTGGATTGATACCTTGGTTCTCAACTGAGGGAAATACTTATCTCTACTTTGTTGCATCACCCTTTCCTCTTCCAGGGAAAAGTCAATGCATGCTCAACAAGTCGCAGGAAGAATTTCTGGCGGCGTTGCTTGTTTTCTTGGAATAAATGTGTATTTATTGAAAACCAGAAAGAAAAAAGTTTAAGGGTCCTCGGCTACTTGCTAATCTTTTTAAATGATCCAACTATGATGAACCAATTGCTAGTGAGTTGAGTGCACTAGATTATATTTATGAAGTTTTGCTTGAAATTCGTGAATCTAAAATTTTTGATGAAATTTATGAAGTGATTCACGATAGCTCTTTGAATGAAAAGCATTATTGCAATAATTTTATTATAAATCCTATTGAAGTTAATTATGTTAATAATATGCAAAACCCTAAGCTTGGGGATGCTAATTCTGGTATGTCCACTACATATTGCAATGATCATGATTGGGGTGATTCTTCTTATGATCTTGAAAGTTTATTTAAGCCTCATGATGAATATGTTTGCAATAATATAGAAAGTGGGTTTGTAAGAGTATCAACTTTAGGAAATAATGATCCCTCTACTTTGGAGTTTGATCAATCTTATAATTTTTGATAAAAGTAGGCTTGGAGAAGTCATGACTTTATTTGATTATAATCCCACTATTTTGGAAGAGTGTCAACTTTGCATGCATGTGGATCATGAAGAGAGTATTTTACGTGATAGTTATATTGTTGAATTCTATTATGATCCTACATGTAATTATTATGAGATTGGAAAATATGGTTGTAAAAACTTTCATGTTACTAAATAATCTCTCGTTACGTTGAGATTGCTATTGTTTCTTTCTTCTTCCTTGCACATGCTAGTTTTTGCTTGTCTTGATAATTTGATTTCTTATAGAATGTCTATGCATAGGAAGTATGTTACACTTAAACTTGTTTTTCACATGCTACATGATGCTCTCTTCGTGGTTCAATGTCTATCTTTAATGCGAGCATCATTAGATTTATCAATGCCTAGCTGAAAGTCTTTAAAGAAAAGGGATTGTTGGGAGACAACCCGATACTTTTATTTTGTGTTTTTATGATAATACACATTATTACCTCTATAGCAATTGTGTTTTAATGTTTCTAATTAGTGTTTGTGCCAAGTAAATCCTTTAGGATACTTTGGTGTATCGTTGATTTGATCTTGCTGAAAAACAGAAACTTTTGCACCCAGAAACATAATTGATCTGAGCTGCTGGAACGTGATAAATTCTTGAATTCTTTACACAAGGTTCATATGTGAATTGCATATATTGTCCTAATTTTTCAGAATTTTTTGAGTTACAGAAGTATACGAAGTTTATAGATTACTACAAATTGTTCTGTTTTTGACATATTCTTTTTTCTATGTGTTATTTGCTTATTTTAATGAATCTACGGGTAGTATCGGGGGGTATGAACCATGAAGAAGTTGGAATACAGTAGATATTACAACAATATAAATAAATGATGAGTGCGCAACAATACCAAAAAGTGGTGATTTATTTTCTGATACTAACAGATCTCATGAATTTTCTATTGAGTTCTGTTTGTGAAGTTTTCATGTTTTTGGTAAAGATTTGATGTACTATGGAATAGGGAGTGGCAATACCTATGATTGGGGATTGCCAAGGAACCCTAAGGTAATATTCAAGGACAACCAAGCATCTAAGCTTGGGGATGCCCCGGATGACATCTCCCCTTTCGTCTTCGTCTAATGGGAAATTTACTTGAGGCTATATTTTCATTCACCACATGATATGTGGTTTGCTTGGAGCATCTTGTATGATATGAGTCTTTGCTTTTTAGTTTTCCACAATAATCCTTGTTGTACGCACCTTTTGAGAGGGACACGCAAGAATCGTGATTTATTAGAATACTCTATGTGCTTCACTTATATCTTTTGAGCTAGGCAATTTTGCTCTAGTGCTTCACTTATATCTTTTTAGAGCACGTCGGTGGCTTTATTTTATAGAAATTGTTGAACTCTCATGCTTCAATTATATCATTTTGAGAGTCTCTCTAAAAAGCACAGTAATTTTCTTAGGTTATGAATTTAGTCCTAATATGATAGGCATCCATGTGGGATATAATAAAAACTTTCATATAAAGAGCGTTGAATACTATGTGAAGTTTGATTCCTTATGATTGTTTTGAGATATAAAGATGGTGATATTAGAGTCATGCTAGTGAGTAATGGATTGGTTGAAATACTTGTTTTAAAGTTTGTGATTCCCATAGCATGCACGTATGGTGAACCGTTATGTGATGAAGTCGGAGCATGATTTATTTATTGATTGTCTTCCTTATGAGTGGTGGTCGGGGACGAGCGATGGTCTTTTCCTACCAATCTATCCCCCTAGGAGCATGTGTGTAGTACTTTGTTTCGATAGCTAATAGACTTTTGCAACAAGTATGCAGGTTCTTTATGACTAATGTCGAGTCCAGGGATTATACGCAGTCTCACCCTTCCACCATTGCTAGCCTCCCTAGTACCACGCAACTTTCGGCAGTGTATTAAACCCACCATATATCCTTCCTCAAAATAGCCACCGTACCTACCTATTATGGCGTTTCCATAGCCATTCCGAGATATATTGACATGCATCTTCCATCGTTCCATTTTATTATGACAGGCTCCATCATGTCATATTGCTTTCATGACCGTAAGATAGCTAGCATGATGTTTTCATGGCTTGTCTGTTTTTTATGTCATTTTCTATGCTAGATCATTGAACATCCCGGTACACCGTCGGAGGCATTCATATAGAGTCATATTTTTTTCTAGTATCGAGTTGTAATTCTTGAGTTGTAAGTAAGTAAAAGTGTGATGATCATCCTTATTAAAGCATTGTCCCATGTGAGGAAATGATGATTGAAGCTATGATTCCCTCACAAGTTGGGATGAGTCTGCGGACTTTATAAAAAAAGAAGCCAAAGAAGCCCACAAATAAATAGAAGAGGCCAAAGAATCCCACCAAGAAAAATGAGAGAAAAGAGAGAAGGGAGAATGTTACTATCCTTTTCCCACACTGCTGCTTCAAAGTACCACCATGATCTTCATGATAGAGAGTCTTCTATGTTGTCACTTTCATATACTAGTGGGAATTTTTGATTAGAGAACTTGGCTTGTATATTCCAATCACGGGCTTCCTCAAAGTGTCCTAGGTCCTCGTGAGCAAGTGAGTTAGATGCGCACCCGCTTAGTTTATGTTTGAGCTTTCATACACTTATAACTCTAGTGCATCCGTTGCATGGAAATCCCTACTCACTCACATTGATATCTATTGATGAGCATCTCCATAGCCCATTGATATGCCTAGTTGACGTGAGACTATCTCCTTCTTTTTGTCTTCTCCACAACCACCATAATATATTCCACCTATAGTGCTATATCCATGGCCCACGCTCATGTATTGCGTGAAAGTTGAAAAAGTTTGAGAACATCAAAAGTATGAAACAATTGCTTGGCTTGTCATCGGGGTTGTGCGTGATTTAATACTTTGTGTGATGAAGATGGAGCATAGCCAGACTATATGACTTTGTAGGGATAATTTTCTTTGGCCATGTTATTTTGAGAAGACATGATTGCTTTATTAGTATGCTTGAAGTATTTTTGTTTTTATGTCAATATTAAAATTTTGTTTTGAATCTTATGGATCTGAATATTCATGCCACAATAAAGAAAATTACATGGATAAATATGTTAGGTAGAATTCCACATCAAAAATTCTATTTTTATCATTTACCTACTTGAGGACGAGCAGGAATTAAGCTTGGGGATGCTTGATACGTCTCCAATGTATCTATAATTTTTTTATTGTTCCAGGCAATTATATTATCTATTTTGGATGTTTTATTTGCTTTAATATGACATTTTATATTATCTTTGGACTAACTTATTAACCCAGAGCCTAGTGCCAGTTTCTGTTTTTCCTCGTTTTTGAGTTTTACAGGAAAGGAATATCAAACGGAGTCCTAACGGAATGAAACTTTATGATGATTTTTCTTTGACCAGAAGCCGCATGTAGGACTTGGAGAGGAAGTCAGAAGAGTCCCAAAGGCTCCACAAGCCCTCAGGGCGCATCCCCCTATATTGTGGGCCCCATGAGACTCCTCCAACCCTAATCTTTGGCCTATAAATTCTCAAATATTTCCAAACCAACAGAAGTGTCCGTCGAAATACTTTTCCGCCACCGTAACACTAGTGCAGAATCGGGCAATAGCACCGGTTCGTAAGGCCGTTTAGTGCCGGTTCCATAACCGGCACTAAAGTGTGGGCACTAAAGCCCCCCCCCCCCCTTTAGTACCGGTTCAGCACGAACCGGTGGTAAAGGGCAACCACGTGGCACGAGCCAGCTCCGGGGGGCTGGAGCCCTTTAGTACGGGTAGGTAATACCAACCGATACTATAAGGTTTGGGGGGGTTTTAGTTTTATGATTTCTTTTTCATTTAATTTTGTGTTTCCATTTTAATTCTTTTTC
>NC_041385.1:777033768-777046117 GCF_002162155.2 Triticum dicoccoides
ATATATATATATATAGAATTTCTAGTAGAACCAATCATGCATATATATATCATCAATGTCTCACAAACCACCATATTAATTAATTCACACATACACAAATGTATAGCTAGCTATATACAATTTCTCCTACATATGCATGTTGCCTTCGGAGCCAGTGGCATTAGCCTAATTGGTGCCTTCGGAGCACGATGACAATTGGAAGTGGTTTTCATGGGGGCGGTAGCGGGTAATAGTATTCTCCCTTCGGATTTATGACCTGGTCGAGCAAAAATCCCGATATTTCCTCTTGAAGTGCTTCTACGCGCTCTGTTTCTAGGAGCTTCTCCCGCACCTCTCTGAACTGTTAAGAAGGAGATCAATATGCATGTGTATTAGTTGTGTGACTAGATATCGATAATGGTGTAAAAATTGTGAATAGTGTTCTGACAAGCGTACCCATTCCTGTCTTTGAGATCTGCTCCTTTCGGACGCCATCATGCGAATGTTCTCACAAACGCAGAATGCACATAGATCAGTCCCCTGCGCCTGCTTCAGGTCCTTTACGAGAATGGAATTTGATCAGATAATAATTAATGAAGCATGATAATTAAAGAGATGGCAGCTAGCTAGCTAGCTAGTACTACTTAATTACTTACCTTGGGTCGAAACCATTGAAGCTTTTTTCTCCATTCGCCATCCGTGACGCTGATGAACCTTGCCCAAGCCCTGCCCGCCGACAAAGAAAATGAGTAAAGGGGTTATTAAATAGTTCATATCATGAAATGACGAACTAAATAGGCCGAGATATATAGTTAATAATGATTGAAATTACTTGTTGACTATCCCAAACAAGATGTAATAGTTAGTTTTAACTTTGAGTAGTGAGTCCAGTATTTCAACTGTTCCGTCGTCAACTTTAATGATACACAAGACCCAGTGAAATCTGCATGCACACACGTTTGCATGTCTTAATTAAGCGGGCATATGTAAGCAAAAACATGTAGCTAGCTAGTAGGCAAAAACAGAGAATTTGTAGTACAAGACAGTGTGACTCACTGGAAGTTGTAAGGAAGCAGTATATCTTCATTGTATTTGAGGCGCTTCAAGAACTCTAGCATGTTGTCCTCTACGTCCTTTTGATGATGTCGATTTATCCGCCATGTGTATTCATTAACGGTGTTTTGGTTAATGAACCCAATGCCATAGCGTCTACCTTTTCTCATTTCATACATCTTCATCCTGCATAATACCACAGAAAAGAATATAGTGAGGATACTTACAGGTAATGATTGATCAAAAGGATCACTACATCTAGCTTGAGACTTAAATTACAGAAAGAAATCACTTACAGACAATAGCAACTGACGATAGATTTGTCGAGTGTGTCTTGTTTGTATAACTGAAACAGTTCAGAATACTCAACGGACAGAGCTTTCTCATGGAAGTAATGATCCTCCTTGACATTCACCATGAGGGACAATCGATCTGAAATCTTGGTAATGTTCATGTACCATTGATGCAATTCATACATTCTCGTTGGGAGGTTCTTGACCTTGTATGGCTCGACCAAAGGTTGGCCCCGGACATATTTCCGTTTTATTTCATCCTCTCTAAGCACAGGCATGGGCTCGATCTTGAGGAGTTGTCCAACAGTGATTTTGAGAACTTCAGCCTGCATTATATGCTCCTCCGTTATTACCACATTGCCCACCTCAGGAACGTAAACTGTTTGCCCACAATAATATTGGGCGCGCATACTGTCACGTGTTGTTGGCACAACAAGCGAGGGGACCGATTGCGCCGCCTGTTTTCCCAGCTGGGGAATGGTTTTCCCGCATTTTTTTGACAGCTGCTTGTTGTTTGCTCGATCCCGAGCTCGCCTCCTTATGTAGACGTGCTCGATTTAACTTCCTGATGTGGCGCTCATAGTCTGTGTCAATAGGCTTGGGAGCTGGTGGTTGAGACATACGAATGAAGTGGTCAATCGTTTCCTCAGGCACTTTCTCCCTTGGCGGCGGTGGCGGTTTCGGTGCAAAATGGGCTTCCACCTCAGCCTTCGATATGGCTGCGATTTCCTCCTCGGACCTGTCATAAGCCCTCTGCAGAAGAGGCGTGAGGCTTGGACCATATTTATATCGCTTGCCTCCGCCTGTACTTCCTGTACTACCTCGACTCATACCGCTACGCACCATAGCTGTGGGGTGTCTCTTCTGTGATTGCTGAGGCGGCAGAGATGGCTGACGGGGCTGAGTTGGACGAGGAGGAGTGGCCGCCTGAACCTGTGCCGGACATGGAGGAGGAGTGGCCTAAGGTTGTGCCGGACTTGGAGGAGGAGTGGACGTCTGACGCTGTGGCGGACTTGGAGGAGGAGGAGTGGCCTGACACTTTTCCGGACTTGGAGGAGGAGTGGACTGACACTTTGCCGGACTTGGTGGACTTGCAGGAGCGGGAGACTGCTGACTCGGTAGCGGACTTCGACGAGGAGTCGGCTGACGCGGTGTCAGTGGCCTTCGAAAGATGATGCAATCCTTTTTCCATAGGATGATACGATGTTTGGCCTCTCCGAGAAAGCGCTCGTCGTCACCTCCAGGAATGTCAAGCTGTAGCTCCGAATATGGTGGGTCCACCACCTCATCAACCAAGACACGAGCATAGCCCTCTGGAATCGGGTTGCAATGGAAGGTTGCCTCGGGGGGATTTGTAAAAGCAACGGTGTCCGCCACCTTCATGGATATGTTCGTTATTTTGACGTGTAGCTCGCAGTTAGTGTTCTCCGTGATGTCATCCACGGGGTATCTACCCAGCATTGCATCGTCCGGGGCGGCCGAACCCACGCTGCTTCTCGGCATGGATGGGTCGGTGCTATCCAATGCTGGATCATCCGCTAGCTGCGCAGCTGCTGAGACCCCCTTTGCTGGGTAAGTGAGTCGATCTGCTCCTGCTGCCGCTGGAATTTGACTGCCAATTCCGCTTGACTTGCTTCTAGGCCTTGAAGGCGTTCATAGTCCCACTTCCTCTGCTCCTCCTCCATCTTCCTCTTCTTCTCCTCCGCAATCTTCTTTCTCGCACGGGTTCTGTAGTCGGTATTCCAGTCCGAAAACCCCTCATACCACAGAATAGTGCCCATGCCTCATGTTCTTCCTGGGTGTTCAGGATTTCCCAGGGCACGCGTAAGCTCATCGTTCTCTCTGTTGGGCTGGAACACCCCCGATCGTGCCTCTTCTATTGCAACAAGTATCGCATCGTCGGCTCCCTTCAGACTTACCTTCGTCAAAACATTGCCTGTCTTCGGGTCCAACTTCCCCCCGTGCGCATAGAACCAAGTCCTGCACCTGGGGGGCCAGCTCTTAGTAACCGGAGTGACACCTGCATCCTCCATCTCTTTCTCAGACTTATCCCACTTAGGCATTTCCACCGCATAGCCACCTGGCCCCAGCTTATGGAACTTATCCTTTTTTCGGCATTCTTCTTGTTTATTCTCGACCGTTCCTTAGGTAATTCTGAATCCTTGAATTTCACGAAATCGTCCCAATGAGCACGTTGGTTCTCTAGTGTTCCCTCGAATACAGGAGTCTTCCTTCCTCCCTTGACGTACTTGTCCCATTCACGATTCTTGTGGTTCTTGAATGCAACCGCCATCTTCCTAAGAGCAGCGCCCTTGACTTTCTGCACATCTGCTTCTGTGAAATGATCTTCCATGAGAGTATCCCAAAGAAGATCTTTTTGATTCTTGTCAACAAAAGTAACATCTGGACGTGGAGCAGCGTCCTCTTTGCCTTTTTGTCTTTTGTCTTCTGCTGGCTCTCTCCATTCTTGAAGGGAGATCGGGAGTTGGTCCTTCACAAGAACTCCGCACTGACGAACGAACTTGTCCGCAATCTTCTTAGGCGCTAATGGTTCGCCATTAGGTCTGACTGCCTCGATATTGTACTTTACACCCTCCTTCAACTTTTTGTTCGGTCCTCATTTCGTCCTTTTGCCTGAAGATTTGCTCGATCCGGATGGCTGAAAGAACAAAGATCGATTCGTTAATATATCTTCAAGTCATTTAAAACATGTGATGATCACCAGATACCTGCTTATATAAATATATATACCTCGCCGGTCTTTGTTGTTTCAGGATCAACATGTTCTTCGTCATCGTCATAAACGTAGTCCATGACTTCATCAATTCGGTCGTCGCGATCGAATATCATATCACCCTCTCCGGTGTTGTTTAGAAATTCGGAGCTGTCATAATCTTCTTCATTCTGATCATCATCTGGCCCGCGTATCATATCGAACATGGTCTATTCTCCCTCTCTGTCGGTATTGTCTGCCATAGCTTTTATTTAACTAATCCAAAAGAAATATAAAACAATTTAGTATTCAAGTTACATCGTCTCGAATAATAGATATAATCTCGAATACTTCGTCTAGAATAATAGATATAATCTCGAATACATCGTCTCGAATAATATATAATATTGAATAGTATATCACTGGCTAGCTAATTAAAGATCGAATACTACAGAAGAATCTAGGACACTCGCGGTTCCTGCGGCGCGGGCGGTGGACACCCAAAGAGAAGGAATCCTCACAGGATCATAGCTGAAGTGAGATCCCCAAAGATACTGCTAGGTATTGGAGAACCTGCCGCCCTCTAACGCAACCATGTAGCGATGGACGTGCTCGTCCTCCTCCCTGACATGGCGACGTACCACCTCCGGCGGGGCCGGGTCCCTCCGCACCGAAACTAGCCCACGCGAATGCCACCAAACGAGATCAGGGTCGAAGACGGGACCCGGGGCCGGGTTCCTCATCAAGCGGCGCGCCCCTCCAGGCAGCACCTCCCGGTGCCAGCCCGGCGGAGCCCAGTCCCGGACATAGGTCAGCCGGACGTCGTCGCGGACAGGTCGACGGCGAGGATGCGGGCCGGGCATCGTCGAGAACAAATACTAGTTATATGCTTGTGTGTGTGTGTGTATGGGCTCGGGGAGGGGCGGCGCCCATGGTGGCCGCCGGGGGTGAGGGAGAGGGGTTTGAGGGGGAGAGCTCACAGCGGGGCGACGGCGATGGCGAGGCGACGGCGAGGCGATGGCCGGGGGCGGCGACGCGGGGACGGCGCGACGGGGACGGGCCCGGGGCGGCGACGGAGACGAGGGTGGCGACGGGGACGGGGGCGGCGACGGGGACGGGGGCGGCGACGGAGGCGAGGGCGGTGACAGGGACGGGGGAGGCGACGGCGACGGAGACGACGGAAACAGAGGAAGAAACAGAGGGAGAATGAAATTTTCGCAAGTGTTGTTTATATAGGAGGGGCCTTTAGTACCGGTTTGTGCCACCAACCGGTACTAAAGGCCAGTTTTGGCCAGCCCAAGCGGCGGGAAGCGACCCCCTTTAGTACCGGGTGGTGGCACAAACTGGTACTAAAGGCCCCCCCCCTTTAGTACCGGTTGGTGGCTCCAACCGGTACTAAAGGCCTCGTGCTGCCACCCCAAAGTTTAGTCCCACCTCGCCGGGCGAAGGGTAGCCGCACTGGTTTATAAACCCAGCTGCGGCTACCACTTCGAACTCCTCTGTATAGTAGGCTTGTGGGCCTAAACTCTGCGCACTGCCCTGTGAGTCTGCTGGGCCTTTAAGGCCTGTAATTACACACCTGTGGCCTATCAGGCCCACAGGGCAGCGCCCCAATTTTTTTTATAGTTTTTTTCTTTTCTGCTTTATTTTCTTCTATTTATTTTTACGTAGTTTTTTGTATACATTTTTCTTTTCTGTTATATTTATTTTCTTCTATTTATTTGTGAGTAGTTTTTCATCTAGTTTGCCAAAATTCAACATTTTCAGAGTTCATTTTGTAGTGATTTTCAATTTCACGGTCATTTTGTAAATGATTGAAAAATAGCAAACATAATTTTTTTTCTTTTCTGCATTATTTTTTCTTCTATTTATTTTTTAGTAGTTTTTTCTTTTCTGCTATATTTATTTTCTTCTATTTATTTTTGAGTAGTTTTTTTATATAGTTTTTTTTTCAGCTATAGTTTTTCTTTCTTTTCTGCTATTTTTTCTTTTCTGCAAAACTTGATGGTCAAAGTCTGGAGTTATAACTTAAAAAAAAGAAATGTCGACGTGCAATTAGTTTTTGCCATAACAGAAGAAGTCCGGAGTTGTAATAAGTTATTAAAAATAAAAAAGAGGTGCAATGCTCGTTAATTTGCTTCAAGCCTTTCGAAATAGTGTAAACTGCACTGCGCATAGCTCCGTGCAGTCTACCGTATTCCTGAAGGCTTGAAGCTAAGCAACGTGAGCATTGATCCTCTTCTTCATCGTCTCTGCACTCAGGGATTATAAACCGCTCCTAGTCCCTCTCACTGCGTGAGGTGGGACTAAAAAACAGCTTACGTCTGGTTCATCCATGAACCGGTACTAAAGGTGCTCGTGGGGCCCCAGCCTTACCTGACACAACCTCATTAGTACCGGTTCGTGGTATGAACCGGCACTAAATGGTGATGGTGGGGCCATAGCCTGACCGGAGGCTGACACAACCTCTTTAGGTACAAAAAATTACAAACTTTCTGTTAGTGCCCATAGTTTTCAAATTTGAATAGTTTAAATTTTGAATTATTTGAAATTAGTGTGAATTTGTTTGCACATAAAATTTCTTCGCGTTTCAAATGCCAAGACACATAACTACCCTAACTATTACAGAGATTCCCCTCTGGGTGCGAAACACAGAAGAAAGTGATGATAGCTAGTGAAGCCGATCACATCCCAGATCTTTGGGTGTGAAACTTTTTCTTCGCGTGTGTCCCTTTGCGCCGTAACCATGGAAAATCTTCATCATTTAACGGGATGCTCGGGTCAATATTCACTGTGAATGGAGCAATTTCATCAAACTTTTCATAATCTTCTGACTTGTCTGTCTTGTCATCCACTCCCACGATGTTTCTCTTCCCAGAAAGAACTATGTGCCGCTTTGGCTCATCGTATGATGCATTCGCTTCCTTATCTTTTCTTTTTCTTGGCTTGGTAGACATGTCCTTCACATAGAAAACATGTGCCACATCATTGGCTAGGACGAATGGTTCGTCTGCATACGCAGGATTGTTGAGATCCACTGTTGTCATTCCGTACTGCGGGTCTTCCGTTACCCCGCCTCATGTCATATTGACCCATTTGCACCGAAACAAAGGGACCTTTAAACCACGTCGATAGTCAAGTTCCCATATGTCCTGTATATAACCATAATATGTTTCCTTTCCCGTCTTGGTTTCTGCATCAAAGCGGACACCACTGTTTTGGTTGGTGCTCTTCTTATCTTGGGCGATCATGTAAAGTATATTACCATTTATCTCGTACCCTTTGAAAGTCATTATATTCGAAGGTGGTAACTGGGACAACAAGTACAGGTCATCTTCAATAGAGGTGTCATGCATGGTACGTGTCTGCAACTAGCTGGCGAAACTCCTGGTTTGTTCACGTGTAATCCAGTCATCAGACCGCTCTGGGTGTTTGGAGCGTAGCAAATTCTTGTGTTCATCCATATACGGAGCCACCAAGGCGAAATTCTTTAGAACTGTGTAGTGTGCTTCAGTGAGAGAACGTCCGTCCATACATATTATTTGTTCCCCTCCTAGTGTGCCTTTTCCATCCAGTCTGCCCTTATGCCGCGATTCAGGAACACCAATCGGCTTAAGGTCAGGAATAAAGTCAATACAAAACTCAATGACCTCCTCATTTTGATGGCCCTTGGAGATGCTTCCTTCTGGCCTAGCACGGTTATGAACATATTTCTTTAAGACTCCCGTGAACCTTTCAAAGGGGAACATATTGTGTAGAAATACAGGACCCAAAATGTTAATCTCTTCGCATAGGTGAACTAGGACGTGCGTCATGATGTTGAAGAAGGATGGTGGGAACACCAACTCGAAACTGACAAGACATTGCACCAAATCATTCTGTAACCTTGGTAGGATTTCTGGATCGATTACCTTCTGAGAGATTGCATTGAGAAATGCACATAGCTTCACAATGGCTAATCGAACGTTTTCCCGTAGAAGCCCCCTCAATGCAACCGGAAGAAGTTGCGTCATAAT
Source organism: Triticum dicoccoides (assembly GCF_002162155.2). Classification (NCBI taxonomy): domain Eukaryota; kingdom Viridiplantae; phylum Streptophyta; class Magnoliopsida; order Poales; family Poaceae; genus Triticum; species Triticum dicoccoides. The sequence goes on from NC_041385.1 coordinate 777,041,823, forward strand.
CACGTGGCAGTCATGAGACTTTAGGTTCTGGAACTTTTTCTCTGCCATGTTTATTATTCCCTTTATATTCGACGAGAAGCCAGACGGTACCTTAATACTGAGCAGGCATTCAAAGAAGATTTCCTTCTCTTCTTTGGTAAGAGCGTAGCTTGCATGACCCTAATGTATGCCGTCTTCTCCGTGCATACGTTGCTGGTCCTCCCGTGCCTCAGGTGTATCTTTTGTCTTCCCATACACGCCCAAGAAGCCAAGCAGGGTCACGCAAAGATTCTTCGTCACGTGCATCACGTCGATTGTGGAGCGGACCTCTAGGTCTTTCCAATATGGCAGGTCCCAAAATATAGATTTCTTCTTCCACATGGGTGCGCGTCCGTCAGCGTCCTTTGGAACAGGTTGTCCGCCAGGACCCTTTCCAAATATCACCTTCAAATCCTTGACCATATCATGTACATCAGCACCAGTACGGTGGCGAGGCTTCGTCCGGTGATCCGCCTCACCTTTGAAATGCTTACCTTTCTTTCTTACGGAATGCCTGCTCGGAAGAAATCGACGATGTCCCAGGTACACATTGTTCTTACAACTATTCAAATATATACTGTCGGTATCATCCAAACAGTGCGTGCATCCGTGGTATCCCTTGTTTGTCTGTCCTGAAAGGTTACTGAGAGCAGGCCAATCATTTATGGTCACGAACAGCAACGCCTTTAGGTCAAATTCTTCCCCCATGTGCTCATCCCATGCACGTACACATGTTCCATTCCACAGTTGTAAGAGTTCTTCAACTAATGGCCTTAGGTACACATCAATGTCGTTGCCGGGTTGCTTAGGGCCTTGGATGAGCACTGGCATCATAATGAACTTCCGCTTCATGCACAACCAAGGAGGAAGGTTATACAAACATAGAGTCACAGGCCAGGTGCTATGGTTGCTGCTCTGCTCCCCAAAAGGATTAATGCCATCTGCGCTTAGACCAAACCATACGCTCCTTGCGTCATCTGCAAACTCCTTCCCGTACTTTCTTTCGATTTTTCTCCACTGCGACCCGTCAGCGGGTACTCTCAACTTTCCATCTTTCTTATGGTCTTCTCTGTGCCATCGCATCGCCTTGGCATGCTCTTTGTTTTGGAACAAACGTTTCAACCGTGGTATTATAGGAGAATACCACATCACCTTGGCAGGAATCTTCTTCCTGGGGCGCTCGCCCTCGACATCACCATGCTCATCGCGGCTGATCTTATAGCGCAATGCACCACATACCGGGCAAGCGTTCAAATCCTCGTACTCACCGCAATAGAGGATGCAATCATTAGGGCATGCATGTATCTTCTGCACCTCTAACCCTAGAGGGCAGACCGCCTTCTTTGCTTCGTACGTACTCTCGGGCAATTCGTTGTCCTTTGGAAGCATATCCTTTATCATTACCAGCAACTTTCCAAATCCCTTATCAGATACACCATTCTCTGCCTTCCATTGCAGCAATTCCAGTGTGGTGCCCAGCTTTTTCTTGTCACCTACGCAATTCGGGTACAACAATTTTTTGTGATCCTCTAACATGCGCTGCAACTTCTTCTTCTCCAAATCACTTGCGCAGTTTCTCTTTGCATCGGCAATGGCCCGACCTAGATCATCAACGGGCTCATCTGATGCCTCTTCTTCAGCTTCTTCCTGCATTGCTGGCTCAGCTTCTTCCTGCATTACCAGCTCAGCTTCTTCCCCCATTGTTGTATCATCATATTCAGGGAACCCATGGCCAGGATAGCTGTCGTCGTCCTCTTCTTCTTCATTGTCTTCCATCATAACCCCTCTTTCTCCGTGCTTTGTCCAAACATTATAGTGGGGCATGAAACCGGACTAAAACAGGTGGACGTGAATGGTTCTTGACGTAGAGTAATTGCGACCATTCTTACAGCTAGCACATGGACAAGGCATAAAACCATCCGCCCGCTTGTTTGCCTCAGCCGCAAGCAGAAAAGTATGCACGCCCTCAACAAACTGGGGAGAGAATCGGTCATCGTACATCCATTGCTGGCTCATCTTCATTACACAACACCAAATAGACCAAATTAATACAAGTTCATACATAAAGTTCATACAACACTTAAATGCAACAAACAAATAACTCTCTAGCTAAAGCATTTAAATGCAACAACAAATGCGATCAAGATCGCAACTAAGGTAACAATTGATCCAACAGCATAATGATACCAAGCCTCACTATCGATGGCATATTTTCTAATCTTTCTAATCTTCAAGCACATTTTCTCCATCTTGATCTTGTGATCATCGACGACATCGGCAACATGCAACTCCAATTCCATCTTCTCCCCCTCAATTCTTTTCAATTTTTCTTTCAAGTACTCATTTTCTCTTTCAACTAAATTTAACCTCTCGACAATAGGGTCGGTTGGAATTTCCGGTTCCCATACCTCCTAGATAAAAATATCAATGTCAACTTGATGGGCATAATTTGTCATAAACACGAAATGCAACAAATAGTTTTAAAAGAGAATATACCACATCTGAATCATAACAAGGACGAGGGCCGGCGGGGATGGATATCAAAACCATGGCACTATGTATAACAAACAACGTACGGGTAAGATAATTATTATACGAGTAACTATATATCCAAATCACACAAACATCAATTTTTTATATAAAATTTCATGAACAAGAGGCTCACCACAAGGTGGTGCCGGCGACGGGACGGTGCGGGCGATCGACGGTGGTTACAACGGAGATTTAGAAGGCACTAAGTAAACCACACCTACATATGCAAACTAAGTGTTATTTTGACCTCAATTTGCATATAAATCAAATACTACCACATATAATTCCTCCCAAATTACTAAAACCCACAATTAATCACTATATAAACCAATGCAAGAGCTAATCGAGCAATGAGAGATGAAAGGACAAAGTTGCTAACCTTGGTGATCATTTGAATGGATGAGGGCCTGCAAATCTTGACAAATTTGGGGCAAATTTTGTGATGAACTCGAGAGGAAGAAGGGAAGAATAGAGGAGAGGGAGAGGGGAAAGGGGGAAGAACAGAGTGTGGGTGGATGAAGGATTTATATAGGATGACCTTTAGTACCGGTTCGTGCCACGAACTGGTACTAAAGGTGCTGAAAGGGCCCCACTCTGACAACATCCTGCCACCACTCTCATTAGTACCGGTTTGTGGCAGGAACCGGTGCTAAAGGTTTGCCACGAACTGGTACTAAAGAGCACCTCCGAGCTAGCCATTGGAACCGGCACTAATGGACACATTAGTGCCGGTTCTGTTACAAACCGGGACTAATGTGTCTCACATTTGACCCTTTTTCTACTAGTGTAACCTTCTGTTCCCGTGAGATCCCATCTTGGGGCCTTTTTCGGCATCCTGCCAGAGGGGGATTCGATCACGCTGGGCTTCTACATCAACCCTTTTGCCCTTTCGATGAAGCGTGAGTAGTTTACCACAGACCTACGGGTCCATAGCAAGTAGCTAGATGGCTTCTTCTCTCTCTTTGATTCTCAATACTATGTTCTCCTTGATGTTCTTGGACCTCTATCCGATGTAATCTTCTTTTTCGGTATGTTTGTCGAGATCCGATGAATTGTGGATTTATGATCAGCTTATCTATGAATATTATTTGAATCTTCTCTGAATTCTTATATGCATGATTTGATATATTTGTATTTCTCTTCAAATTATCGGTTTGGTTTGGCCAACTAGATTGGTTCTTCTTGCTATGAGAGAGGTGCTTACTGTTGGGTTCAATCTTGCGGTGTCGTCACCCAGTGACAAAGTAGGATTAGCGAGGCACATATGTGTATTGTTGCCACCAAGGGTAAAAAGATGGGGTTTTCGTCATATTGCTTGAGTTTATCCCTCTACATCATGTCATCTTACTTAAGGCGTTATTTCATTCTTATGAACTTAATACTCTAGATGCATGCTGGATAGCGGTCAATGTGTGGAGTAATACTAGTAGATGCAAGAAGGAGTTGGTCTACTTCACACGTACGTGATGCCTATATTCATAATCATTGCCTTGAATATCGTCATAACTTTGCGCTTTTCTATCATTGCTCGACAGTAATTTGTTCACCCACCGTATTATTTTCCTTCAAGAGAGAAGTCACTAGTGAAACCTATGGCCCCGGGTATATTTTTCATCATATATTTTCAGATCCGTAAACAAAAAATACCAAAAATACCTTGCTGCAATTTATTTACTTTCATTTTATTTTAGGTTTTAGTAATCTTTTATGTGTGTGTGTGTGTGTGTGTGTGTGTGTGTGTGTGT
>NC_041385.1:777046519-777048501 GCF_002162155.2 Triticum dicoccoides
CAGATCTCACCTTTGCAAGTGATCGCGAAGGGATTGACAACCCCTTTATCTCTTTGGGTGCAAGTGTTTGATTGTTTGTGTAGGTGCATATATTGAAGACTTGTTTGTATCTCCTACTGGATTGATACCTTGGTTCTCAACTGAGGGAAATACTTATCTCTACTTTGCTGCATCACCCTTTCCTCTTCAAAGGAAAAAATTAACGCAAGCTCAAGAAGTAGCAGAGCCCGTGATCATGATGGGAAGGGGATGAAGGGGCTCCACGAGGACACCTCCAAGAAGAGGACAACATTGTAGGAAACTGTCAACACTAGCATTGGCCTATGTTTTCACCTCGAGTTCACCAAACCCGTTATCATTGTAGCCAGCCGAGCGGGATGTCACTAGCGACCCACTGGCTGTCAGCACCCGAGGCATGTAGCAAGATGCTATTACCAATTGATCATCGATATATGTCTACCACCAACGTAACCGGAAAGATTACCAAGGCATCTAAAACTACCATGGCCTCCATGTTCCAATAACCCAAGCGTGAGGGTCGACGCGCTGCCATCCTCCATCTATGGTTCACTACCAGCGTCACGGAGTTGCACGTCGCTCATTGAAGCCACCGCTATCGAGAAAACAATAGCATTGTTGCCGCCCAGCCAGTACATTTGGCCACAACAACCCCATGCATAGATTGGCACATGTTAGACCAAATCTGGTGCACATGAGGCAGCACAACTAAGTCAACCACCACTCAACAGAAGTGGACGAATCTACCGATAACCACCCAAAGAGCACCTCCACGCCTGCCACTCGAGTCACCACCCTTGCAGTGAGCCCAACTAGGCATCCTAGTGTGGCACTCCCGTCTGGCACAAATGGGTTGCCTGCTCGTGTTGGCCCAGCATAACTCCCGGCAAGCGTCAGTATCATGGTACACAGTTCCATACATAGCTTTATTGGTAATACGGGGTATGTAGCCCGATTACAATGGGTCTAACCCGTATAACTCCATAGCAGAGTTATTCGGCAGTGGAAGAAATAAATGACAACGGAAGACTAGGTTGATGGCTTGGCAAGGCTGCACAACTCACAAAACCGGCTGGGGCGACCATCTAGCTTACTCTAGTAGAAAAAGCCCCATTCGTACCGGTTCATGAGAACCGGGACTAAAGGGTCGTCACTAAAGGCACCCCCTTTAGTCCTGGTTCTAACATGAACTAGGACTAAAGCCCCTTCACGTAGCCGCTAACACTAACCGAGACTAAAGGTATTTTTACGATTTTTTTTGAATTTTTTTGAATTTTTTTCAGGATTTTCAAATTTCTGAATTAGTTTACAATTTAATCTCTAATCAACCCTCATCCCCCTCATCACTGCTCAATTTAACCTTTAATCTCTAATCACCCATCAAGATTCGAAATCATCTAACTTCCCGGCCGGTCACCCATCCTCTTACTACTCCAGCCTGAGCACGCTTAACCCCCGGGTTCTATTCCCCCTCGTTTCCAAGTCTGCACTTGTCACACTACTAGAAAAACGGCTATAGCTAATATGGACATTAATGGCGCACCATGTATGTGGTGCGCCACTGCTATATAGCAGTGGCGCATGATATATAGGTACACCATTAACTCCAAATACTAATGGCGCACCACATCCACGGTGCGCCACTACTAACAATTTTTTATTTTTTTTTCAGAACTAGTAATGGCGCATCAGGGGATAGTGCGCCATTACTAGTTTTAACTAGTAATTGCGCACCACACCTTCGGTGCGCCACTACAAACAAATTTGTTTTTCAAAACTAGTAATGGCGCACCAGAGGATAGTGCGCCATTAGTAGTTTTAACTAGTAATGGCGCACCACACCCTCGGTGCGCCACTACTAACAAACTTTTTTTTATATTTTTTTCAAAATTAGTAATGGCGCGCCTAGGGATTGTGCGCCATTACTAGTTTTAACTAGTAATGGCACACCACACCCATGGTGC
>NC_041385.1:777048846-777057229 GCF_002162155.2 Triticum dicoccoides
TTTCAGAATCCCCAAAACCTAACATAAAAAAAGATACGGGGCTTTTAAAATCTAGATGGGGGAAAATGGAAAAAAAATTAAACTTAGTAATGGCGCACCATTTGCTAGGTGCGCCACTAGTAACAGAAAAAAAATGGTTTTGAATTTTTTTTGAAAAAAATGTTCAAAATATGATACGTAATATGACCGGGAAGTTTGAAATATTTTTTCAAAATTTCATCACACTCATGAACATGAACAAAGTCCTAGACATCGACAAGGTTAAATATGATTTATATGATAGATATATTAACAAGTGCCTGTTAAGTGAGCTGGTGCTGGGGTTGGATAGAACTGCGAAGTTAAGCGTGCTTGGGCTGGACTTGTGTGAGGATGGGTGACCTTCTGGGAAGTTTGACCATGAAGTGCGATTTGACCCGAGATTAAGCATATTGACACGAGATCAAGAAAAAAACAAGAAAATAATTCTGAAAAAAATTTGAAATTTTTCTGAATTTTTTTTGATAAAAAAACTGTTAGTAATGGTGCACTTCTATGTGATGCGCCATTACTAAGTCAGATAGTAATGGCGCACTTCTAAGCATAGTAATGGCGCACTATAGGTGCGCCATTACTATGTGTGATAGTAATGGCGCACCAAATGTGCATCATTAGTATTTGTTACTAGTGGCGTGGTAATAGTGGTGCACCTATAGTGCGCCATTAATGGAAAAAATAGATGCGCCACTAACAGGCCTTTTTCTAGCAGTGTGTTGTTTTCCTGACAATAGTAAGATGTCAATCCTATTAACCCTCAGGAGTTTAGCTTGAGCATGAAGTCACACGTTTCACTCTTTGAGTTTGAAACTATTATTCTAAAAAAAATATTTAGTAACACTAATATTTCTTGAATAATTATTTAGTAACAGTAATATTCTTGAATAGTTATTTAGTAACAGTAATATTCTTGAATAATTATTTAGTAACACTAATATTTCTTGAATAATAAGTTTGACCATAGTTTGACTATAGTTTGAGCATAGTTTGACCAGATTTGACCAAAATTTAAAAAAACTTAAATAATTATTTAGAAACACTGATACTTCTTGAATAAGTAGTTTGATCATAGTTGACCAGATTTAACAAAAATTCAAAAAAAAGAAATTTGGGCATAATTTTTTTTCCTTTCAGAATTTGAGGATTCTAAAAAATTGCAAACAGGGCGAAGGAAGTCAAAACCTGATGCGGATTTTCGTGCTGATTTTTTTGATATATTATGCGGGGGTTTTCGACATCGTATGCAAAAGATATGGCCGTTTTACATTTTCATAACATTTTTTTGCAAAACATGTCCAAATTTAAGTTTTTTAATTTTCCTAACTAGTAGTAACATAACTACATCTCGAAGGATTTTAATTTTTGAAGTTTTTATCATTTTCTTTTGCTTTTTACAAAACTGAAAAGGTGATCCCCCGGAGGGGTAGGGTTTGAAAAAGGGCCCTTTAGTCCCGGTTTGAGACACGAACTGGGACTAAAGGGCATCACACCCTTTAGTCCCAGTTTGTGTCTCAAACCGAGACTAAGGGTCTAACCTTTAGTATCGATTTGAGACACAAACCGGGAATAAAGGGCACACCACCCTTTAGTCCCGATTCGTGTCTCAAACCGGGACTAAAGGGCTCATTTGAACCAGGACTAATGCCTTTAGTCCCGGTTTGAGACACGAACCGGGACTAATGCCCCCATTCGTGTCGATTCGTGACTGAACCAGGACTAATGGGCTTATCTGGCCCAAACGTATGCCCTCTTTTCTACTAGTGTTATCCATCTTCTCTAGAATCTGGCCACGTGCAAGGCCAGGTAAGTACTTTGAATGTGCTTGCAAGATAGTTGATTATATAGCAATCAAACAAACAAGTAAGAGCATCTCCAATAGACGTACTAGATTAGCCGTGCGCTGGAAAAAATGGCTATATTGCACGTGCGATCGAAACTGACGCTCCAGCAGACGCCCTAAAATCCGCACGCGCCAAAGTAGATTCAGCGCGCTTGCCAAAGTAGGTTCAGCGCACTGGGGAAAACAGCATCGCGCGCTGCTTATTTTGTGTGCCCGCTCGCGCGCATTGCAAAATATAGGTTGCTGCAGATGGGGCCACCGAATTGGGCGCCGTGTTTTTGCACTTCTGGTAAAGCAAACACCAGCCTAGTGCGCTAAAACGCTATTTCGATGCTACAAAAAAAATTACCACACCGCGTATCTGTTGGAGATGCTCTAATAAAGCAATAACAAAGTTTAAGCAACAACAACAACAATAGTATCCTCACAAGGACACGAATAAACTTACAACTAGACTAGAAAGTAAAAACACCTGACTCACCGAGACCACGTCTCGCGTGCAGTCCAAAAAACACTTTGCCTTTCTCAGGCCAACGCAAATCTACTTACAGACACAGTTGTACGACTGTACCAACCAAACTGCTATCAATCCTTTTACAGACTTGACCATTACTAAACTAAAGTTGACCTCTTAGTGGTCAAAACTCTACACACTAGTAGAAAGTGGGCCATTTGTCCCGGTTCCGGAGGCCCATTAGCCCCGGTTCTAGAGGCCCATTAGCCCCGCTTCTGGAACCGGGACTAAAGGTCGGGACTAAAGCCTAAAACCTTTAGTCCCGGTTCGCTTACGAACCGGGACAGAAAGGGCTCCATGTGGCCGCTGCGGGGTGCCCAGGCAGGAGGATCTTTAGTCCCGGTTTGCAATACCAACTGGGACCAAAAGGCATCCACGCGTCAGCATATGGTAGGAGCTGGGGTTTTTGTTTTTTTTGAAAGGGGGGGGGGGGTTGGGGGTTTTGGAGGGTTAATTTAGGGGTTTCATATATTGTGTGTTAGCTACCTAATAGAGAGAAGTGACCTCTCTTTATCTCCGTGCTTGGTCGAGGCTAGCTACTATACGTATAGAGAGAACTTGACATGCTAGCTAGTAAACAAATGAATGAACCATTAAGTACACATGATCATTGAAAGGATCGAGATGGACCTAGAGGGGGGGTGAATAGGTACAATTACAAATTTTAATTATTACTTAGCAATTTTAGGCAATAATGCGGAATATGAGAGTTAGCCTAACAATTGCAAGTGTAGTACTAAGTTCTAAGCAAGTAACATGAGTGTGTAAGGAAGCAAGCACAATATGATATAAGTAAGTGCGAAGAGACAAGTAACCACAAGTAGAGAGTTAGGGTTAGGAATAACCACAACTCCGGGAGACGAGGATGTATGCCGATGTTCACTTCCTTGGAGGGAAGCTACGTCACCGTTAGAGAGGTGGATGTTACCATGAAGGCACACCAACGCCACGAAGGCTCACCCTATTCTCCCTTTGAGACAACACCACGAAGGCGTTTCTCAACCACTAGTGGTAGACCTTGGGGAGGTCTCCAAACCCTCACAAACTTTCCGGGGGTAATCACAATGGTTGATTCCTCACCAAATGACTCCTACCTCCTAGGAGTCTCCAACCTCCAAGAGTAACAAGATCCAAGGGGGAAACTCAAGACTTACTCAAACCACGATTTGCTTTGGTCACAAGGAGAGGGAGAAGATATTTCTTTTGATTGGAACAACTCTTCAAAACTCTCAAGAATCAAGCCGGGGTCTAGGATTTAGTGTATGAGCAAGAGAGAGGGAGCATTGGTGTTCTTGAGGCCTGTTTGTGTGAAGTGTTCAACCTTATCTCGAAGAGGTAAGGGACTATTTATACCACACCCAGAATTGAGCTATTTGGACAGAAGTTGACCAGCCTGGATGATCTGGGATACCACCCGGATGATCTGGACATTGTCTAGATAATCTGGCTGAAGGCCCGGATGCAGATGGTAGCAGCAGAGCTGCAAGCAGCCCAGACAGACCGGTGGCCATCCCGGACGATTTGGACATATCCCGGATGATCCGGAAGCCTTGTCGGATGATTCGGCTACAACCATCAGGGTTCTGTGAAAATAGGGGCAAGGTTTCCCGGATGATCCGGGACAGGATCCGGATGATCCGGGGCACAGCCCGGATGATCCGGATGAACGTCCGGACGATCCGGCTTCAGCCACCAGCGTTCTGTGATGAAATGCACATTACCCGGATGATCCGGAGCAGGGTTCGGTTGATCCGGGTTTAGCCCGGATGATCTGGGGAGCCGTCCGGATGATCCGGCTAGGTGAAGTGGTAGGATTTGGCTAAGGGGTTTCGCTAGGGATTTTGGTCCTTTGTGAAAAATTACTCGTGAGACAAAATGTGAGCAAGCCTTGAACCTACACCTCAGACCCCCTCTTAATAGTGTGGGATTCCTATTACTCAAGAAATAGAAAAGAGCATGATGCTTCGTCTTTGTTTGCTCCTTTCCTTATTGATAATTTGCTTGAGTAAAATCTCATATGATGTGATCATGATGCACATTAGAAAAACCAGAGGACTGACGGCCTGTGTATATACTTAGCAAACACGGTTAGTCCCCTATATGTATATTTGTCATCAATATCAAAAATATTGTTTAAGAGCAAGATTGCACTTTCAATCGTCATGAACATATACAGAGAGAAGTGACCTCTCTTTCTCTGAGAGATTGGTCGAACAACAAGTTTTCGTATATCTATCTGATGCTACTAGCTACATATATACAATATAAGATCTCTTACAAACCCTAACATCTAAGTTCTATTTCAACTTCCACATGGTATTCTCCGGCTTTATTTATGATGTGGTCAAGAAAGAATCTCGCCAATTCCTCTTGAATAGCTCGTATGTGATCATGTCGTAGGAGTTCATCCTGCATCTGCCACTTCTAATTTAAAGAAGTGGGTCAATACATATGTATGAATGAAACTCTACACAAATGCTAGTAATAAAATAAAATTGTGAATTCTTTTGTTTACGTACATCATATTGTTTTTTAGAGTAGCCCCTCTTAGAGGTCGTCGAGTTGTAGATGAACTCGCAAACGTAGTATCCACAAAAAACATTACTGACTTCCTTCCACAAGCACTTTATGAGAAATAGAGTTCAGTCAGACTGATAATCAAGCATGCTAAATGGTATTGATGAAACTAGCTAGAATCAATGGGGGAGCGCGGAACTAGATAGTAGTACTTACTTTCAGGTGTTTAAATTACAGCTCTGTCAGCAGTCCCGGCATAATTACGGTGAAGTCTTTCCAAACCCTGCCAGACAAAGAGAATAATTACTTGATATAAGGAAATGAACAAAGTTGCCGATATGGTGCGATAATGATCGATTGAACATACTTCTAGAGCATACCAGTCATGTCCGCATACTCCTGGGGATCTTTTCTTCTCGAGTCTAAGACACTTACTATGCCAGCTTCAAGCTTAATCTCTAGCAAGATAAAGTGGAATCTACACACACACATGCAAGAAAAAAAAGTATAGAGAAAAAAAGTAGACAGTAAAGGAAGTAGAGATAAATATTAAATATTAAGTATTAAATAAATATAACAGTAGAGAAGAGAGTAGAGATAGCAGAGACGTCGGGAAAGGGTCACGCGCGCACGGGAAGAGAAGAGAGTAGAGATAGGAAAGAGTATTTTATCTTTCTTTTGATTTTTAAGCAACGATTGTAGCAAGCTGTCCTCGGTTTCTGTGACATTGTGTTTGACCGTCCATTCGACAATCTTCAACCCTCATAATATAGTGAGATAATTATATATACATGCAATAAAAGAGCTGAGCTATATATAGAGAGACTTAATTATTACATAAGTAGTACTTACAGTAAGTAGCAAGTCACGAGTGTTTTGTCAAGGGCCTTTTGATTGTATAACTGGAATAACTCGTCAAATTCAACATTCAAAATATCCATTCCAACGAGGTCGTGCTCCTCTTTAATTCTCATCGTCAAAGTATGCTTCCCAGACTGGCCTCATCTTTCCATGTACAATTCATGGAGTCTTCGCATAATCATTGTTAGAGGAGGAGGATGATCAGGTTTGACGAGAGGCTGCCCATACTGGAATCTGAATTCGGCCACCCATTTTTTCAAACTCTATATCATCGGTCAAGTAATCAGCAGGATTGGTACCGGGCACCATCCCCGGATGATTAGCGACGATATCGCTAGACACCTTAAGCGGGGGGCACGTTTGCTTCGCCTGTTAGCTGAGCTGGGGAATTTTTTTCCCACTTCTATGTTCTGCTAACCTTGCATCACTACAAGTACTTCCTGACCGCTCTGCTTCCTTATATGCCTTTTTAATAGTGCGCACATAGTTGGAATCCGGAGGAGGCAGTGGTGGTCGCTTTAGGGCATCCATAACCCGCTCCACTTTCACCGGATCTATCGTTTCCTTCGGAGGTGGAGGTTTCCATGCAAAAAAGTCCCTCACTTGGGCACGACTGATGCCCTCGTTTTCCTTGTCGGTCCTCTCATATGGTAACTTTTCCGGAGCCTTGAGAGATGGACCGTATTTGAATTGCTTCCCTTCTCTACCTGTACTGCTAGCCGCCAGAGCGGCGGCCTCTCTCTTCCGCCGTTGCTGACGCGGCTGAGTCCACTGACATGCCGGAGGATGCGGAATGCTTCCACGCGTCAGAGGAGGCAGAGTGCTCTGACGCGCCGGAGGAGGCGGAGGAGGATCCGTAGTGCCCTCATGCACCGGAGGAGGTGGAGTGCTTGTTGGAGTAGGCGAAGAAGGAGTCAGAGTGCCGTCACACGCCGGAGGAGGCGGATGAGGAGGCGGAGTGCCCTGATCACTTGTCGGAGGAGGGGCCGGAGGAGGAGGCAGTGTGCCCTGACTCGCCAGAGGAGGAGGAGGAGGAGGTGGAGGCGTCCAGTTTGGAAGCTTGATGTACTCCTTCCGCCATAGACATGGAGTCTTCAGAGCAAGAGCCAGCTGAATCTCCCCTTCACCTGTAGGGTGGTCAAGCTTGAGCTCCTCAAATCCCTCCATTACTTCATCCGCCATCACAACAGCATAGCCCTGTCGAATCGAACGGCAGTGAAAAGTTCTGTCGGGTTGAGGAGGTGCAACAGTGCGGACAACTGCCTTCAAGGTCATGTTTTGCCATTTCGTCATAAGCTGGCAATGTTGAGCCTCCGTGATAGCATCCACGGGGTAGCTAGGAGCCGTGAAGTCAGGCTGCTGAACAAGCTTCCTGGAAGCCTTGCTGCTTCTCCGCTGAGATGGCGGGGTAGCTTCTGGGGTAGCTTTGTGCCACTGAGATGGTTAGTCGGCAGCTCACTGGCTCTCAACTTGTTCCTCTAGCTTTAGTACTCTTGCATTGAGCTTTTGTATATCACTAAGCTCCTGTTTCCTCTTCCACTCCCGGGTTTTGTAACCGCCTGCGCTGGGAAACCCATTCTTCCACACAACGGAGCTTGGCGTGCCTCGTGTTCGTCCAGGGTGCTCAGGATTCCCGAGGGCCTCAGTCAGCTCGTCATTCTCTTTGTCAGGAATGAACGTCCCTTCCTGCGCTACCTTGATTGTTGCCTGAAGCTTTGTGACGGGTATTGCAAGTTGCTCATCCGTCCAACGACACTTCCCTGTTTTAGGGTCCAAAGTTCCCCGAACCCCAAAGAACCAAGTCCTTGAACGGTCTGGCTAGTTCAATGTCTCTGGTTCGACCCCCTTTAGCAATCAGGTCATTCTCAGCTTTGTCCCACAACGGCCGGGCTTTGAGGTAGTAGCCGCCAGACCTCATACGATGGTGATACAGCTTCTTTGTAGCATTTATCATGTTTATCTCTGACATTTTCTTACTCTTGTCCAGTGTCTTGTAGGCCACGAATGCAGGCCAGTGATCTCTTATCTTCTCAAATCGTCCGGTTAATTATGGAGTCTTCCCTTTGTCGACAAACGTTGATTTCAACTCTTTCGTCCACCTCTTGAATAGATCTTCTATCTTCTTAAGAGCACACACCTTGACCAGTCACTACTAGGGAAAACTTATACACAACATCTTACCAGTAGCGCTGGACAAAACAGGGCGCTACTGCTACTTAGTAGTAGCGAGTTTAAATAAACCGCGCTACTGCTACTACTTTAGCAGTAGCGCGTTCTGCTAAAGAATGCTGCTGCTATACTTGTACTGGGCACAGATGGCTAGCCCCACTTAGCAATAGGGCGTATGCCCGACCAGCGCTACTGCTATGTCCCTTAGCAGTAGCGCATTTCTCTGAAACGCGCTACTACTTACTTACCTTATCCTAGAGAGGTTCACTGCACCGGTACCCTCTCACTCACTCTCCCCTCTCACTCGCTCTCGCCCGCGCCGAACCCGTCGTCCGCCGCTACCGCGCTGCTCCTCGCCAAGGTACTCCCTCCTCTCCCTCCTCCTCCGGCCGCCCTCCTCCCACCGCCCCTCCCTCCTCCTTCTCCGGCCGCCCCCTCCCTCCTCC
>NC_041385.1:777057425-777149720 GCF_002162155.2 Triticum dicoccoides
CTCCCTCCATCTCTTTTTTTCTGTTTTTTACTATTGTATAATGTAGTTTATTTACTAATTTTAGTAAGTGTTTAAACTAATTAGTAAGTAAATTAATAAACTAGTTGAACTAGTTTGGTTTTATTAATAACTAGTTGAATTAATAGAACTAATGTATTTTTAGTAAGAAAATTAATATAACTAGTTGAACTAGTTTATTTTTAGAAAGAACTAGTTTATTTTTAGAAAGAACTAGTTTATTTATATTCATAGTAAGTTTATTTTTAGTAAGAACTAGTTGAATTAATAGAACTAGTTGAACATGTCACACTTGTTGTTATTTTTTGAGTTTAAGCAATTATTCCCCCATCAACATCGATCGACGTCGATGATGCCTATCCCGCATCCTCATCGTCGATACCCGTCGTTTGCTAGGGTTTTAGTTGTATTAGTGATGTTATATGTATGATACTATTTGGGATCGATTAGTGATAACTTATAGGGTTTTTGTTTTTGCAGAAATCAAGGAGCCCCTCCATCATCCCCGCCGTCATCCCCGTCACCGACCCCCTCCGACCTCGAGGTGAGACCAGCCAAATCTCCATGTCAATATTAGTCCTATAAGATATGATGTAGATAAAAACATGTATACCTTGTGTTGCTCAAATAGGATATGTGGTCGCCCAAGTGGCCGGTCATGTTTGCAGGTTACACCTGCGAGTGGCCTATGTTTTGCCGGAGTGTTGATTAATTTCTGTTCCGGCAAATTTCAGGTGCTCGATATGTCCTGTTTTAGCAAAGGTCATGCCGGAATTTTCCGTGAATTTTGGCATGAATTGTGCTAGAGTATGTAGGAAATATCAAGTGGCCTGGATTTTCTAGAAAGATAATTAAACGATACTTCTGGTTGACTTTAAGACTGTTGAGGCCGAAGAATCCCAACTGTTGTCGTGGGGGTCGTTTCTCCTTCTTCTCCGGGTGCTAGACCTTTGTTATGCACTAGGGGAAGGAGGAGTAACGAACATCACCGACGGTCGCAAATGTCAGAGAGGAATCAGTGAGGGAGAGTATCCGCCATATATGAGAGGACGAAGAATCCCGACTATTGTCGTGGGGGTAGCTTCTCCTTCGTTCCCATGTGCTAGACAATTTGGTGTAATGCACTCGGGAACGAAAGGAGGAGCTACCATCACCGACGGTCGAATATATACACCACGTGAGCTGAGAGTTTTCAAGAAAAGACTCGACAGACCAATGTTAACCCATGATGAATAATAATGATCTAATTTAGTTTTTGTAGTACATATATTTAATTGTACAAGTTTAATCTTTGAATTATGAACATAGGAAATGTCATCGGACGAAGAAGGTCCCGGGGAGTGCTCCTGGTGCGTAGACAACCGGGGTTTCTGTGACAGGCCTCACCTGGATGACGATCGGTGCTTCAGCATTAAGCTCGAGGAGGCCTTCGATTGTGAAATGGTACGCTAAGACGCTAAGTGTTTTTTTTCGTAATTAAGCTCGACTTCTACTACTTCAACGTGTAATTTTCATCTTTTACAATTCGAATAGCCTATCCCATGCCATGCAAGACGCTATGTCTTAGAGAGGATGGGTTTTGAAGATCATGAGAGGAATGAAACAAAGAAAATTAACCTAAGGACCCATCATGGTATGGATTTTGAGGTAAATCTATACAATTCTGAGAGCGTATCCAATTTTGGTTGCCCGGGTTGGGAAGCACTTTGCAAGATGTATGATTTTCAAGAGGGTATGTTTGTCACCATGGATCTTGGTGATCCTGACATCGACCAAGATAATTTGGACATTTGGGTTCTTGTTGATACGCTTCCAATTCAACCGCTATGTGAGTTCCTCAAACATAGTTATTAAGTAATTTATATTGTTTATTTCAAAATAGTTGACAGCTTATTTCCATTGATAGCTTATTTTCATGCTTCAAAGAGTGTGCAGAAGATGGTAGACAGAACCAACTACACCGATGGCTCTGAGTTAACTTATCAAGAGAAAAATCATCTGGTCGCATATTGTACTCACATTGAGAATTACAATGCCTTTTATCGAACTCCTCCAAATTCTGGTGAATACGTGCCACTAGTGCATGTCTTGGACAACGATAACTTCCATGGAGATTTCTTGGTAAGATTTTTTTACTATTACGACATCCATGCATCTTTTGCATACTTCTAAAACAGAACTACATTGCTAACTACGAAGTTATTACTATGTTTTTCAACAGAAAATCCCGATGGATTGTGTGCCTCATTTGATGTATCAGAATGGTCGCCTGGATGTTTTGAACATACAGCCAGGTCGTCCTACGAATCTCACTGGTCTATACCGGATTTCTAAAAACGGTGAACACATGATAATCAAAGAATGGAAGAAATGTATGGACATTTGTAAGGAGGTTCTTGGAAGCAACATTGCAGGAAAGGCAAGAATTGGAGACAGGATAATCTCCATTCTCCATAACGGAGAGTCAGGGACTATCTTGTTTTATGCTATTTTACCCAAGATAATATAGTTGGTCCTAAGAGAATGTAGTAGGTCCTATGAGGTACAATATGTTTATGAGAGTTGATGATGATGAGTAGTTGTGATTATGTCTAGTGAGCAACTTGTATGTGATGTCTCATTGATGCAAACGATGATCATGAGGAGGTGTTATATGACAATGATGTATTATGATGATAAGTTGTTAATGATATGATGATGATATTTATTATATCATTAGGTGAAAGAACCGTGGATTAGTTTCAAGTGGATGTCCATCCACTTGAAACTAGTCCACGGTTCTTTCTCCCACTGATGTAATAACTCATTATGATGTAAAGTCATTTTCTAAATTGTTGCAGTATAAAAACTTGTATAAAGGTGTATGAATACAACATGAAATAAAAACTAAATACGGAATAATAGTAGTAGCGCGTGCTAGGAGAAGAGCTACTACTAAATACTAATTACCAATAGCGCTCGTTTTAGAAAGCACTGCTACTAAGTCGATATAGCAGTAGCGCGGTCCAGCTCACGCTACTGCTAACCTTTAGCTGTAGCGCCTTACTAGTAGCGTGGTACCCCTTTAGCTATGGCTCTATAACTAGCTTATTCAGATCCTCCTCTAGCGGTAGGGTGAAATTTTCTTTCAGCGAGGTCCAAAGATCATCTTTCTCTCTATCGGTGACATAAGAAACTTGAGGGTCTTCTTTCTTAGGCTTATTCCATAGATGGATGCCGATCGGGATGTTGTCCCTAACAATAGCTCCGCTATGAGCATAAGTTGCTTCCTTGGTTCACCTGGGTTCAATCAGATGGCCATCGTCCATGATTGCTGTGATCGTGAACCTTTCATCTCGGCGCAACCTTTTTTCCGGGCCTCGTCTCGTTACCGAAGCTTGGCTTGATCCGGAGGGCTATAAAAGAAGAAAGAAGAGTTAATATATGTACATACTGAAACAATTAATGCATCAATTAGCTAGTCAGCACAGGCTTAATTAATATATATACCTCGCCGGACTTTGCAACAGCTGATCCTGACTCTGTTCAGTCACCGGAGCCGTCATCACGGTCTCCTTCTTCCACCGGCATTCAGTCGCCGGAGCCATCATGATCATGACTTTCCTCCTTAATTGTTCGATCACCGGAGCCTGCTGCATCCTCTCCTTCCAGACCATCGGTGTCGTTGAGAAATTACAAGACATCACCTCCGCCGAAGATTATATTCCCCAACAACTGTTCTTTTTCCAAGTCTCTTTGTTGATCCATAGTTTCTGCAAATATTACAACATGGAAATTAATATACAAACATGAAAGATGGATATATTAGTGGAAAACATAGACCTAGCTAGCTAATCACAACAAGGAATATCAATTAGTGGCCTCGACGCTTCTACGGTTTGGGGTGGCCTCGACAACGCTTCTAGGGTTTGGGTTGGCATCGCTGACAACGCTCTTTTAACTCGGTAAATATGGGTGGCCTCGACGCTTCTAGGGTTTGGGGTGGCCTCGGCAACGCTTCTAGGGTTTGGGGGTGGCCTCGATGCTTCTAGGGTTTGGTCGGGCAAGAGGGGGTTGATACCTCTCCAACATATCTATAATTTTTGATTGTTCCATGCTATTATATTATCAATCTTGGATGTTTTGTATGCATTTATATGCTATTTTATATGATTTTTGGGACTAACCTATTAACCAAGAGCTCAGTGCCAATTTCTGTTTTTTTCCTTGTTTTTCAGTTTTATAGAAAAGGAAAACCAAACGGAGTCCAATTGACATGAAACTTCACGGAGATTATTTTTGGACCAAATGAAGCCCACGGAGTACCGGGGATGGACCAGAAGAGTCCCGAGGCACCCACGAAAGTGGGGGCGCGCCCTACCCCTTGGGAGTGCCCCCCTATCTCGTGGCCGCCTCGGAGACCCCCTAACTTGTCCCCGATGCCAACACCTCTTATATACACAAAAAAACAAGAAAATAACCTAGATCGGAAGTTCCGCCGCCGCAAGCCTCTGTAGCCACCAAAAACCAATCGGGGCCCTGTTCCGGCACCCTGCCGAAGGGGGGATCCATCACCGGTGGCCATCTTCATCATTCCGACGCTCTCCATGACGAGGAGGGAGTAGTTCACCCTCGGGGCTGAGGGTATGTACTAGTAGCTATGTGTTTGATCTCTCTCTCTCTCTCTCTCTCTCTCTCTCTCTCTCTCTCTCGTGTTCTTGATTTGGCACGATCTTGATGTATCGCGAGCTTTGCTATTATAGTTGGATCTTATGATGTTTCTCCCCCTCTACTCTCTTGTAATGGATTGAGTTTTCCCTTTGAAGTTATCTTATCGGATTGAGTTTTTAAGGATTTGAGAACACTTGATGTATGTCTTGCATGTGCTTATCTTTGGTGACAATGGGATATTCACGTGATCTACTTGATGTATGTTTTGGTGATCAACTTGCGGGTTCAGTGACCTTGTGAACTTATGCATAGGGGTTGGCACACGTTTTCATCTTGACTCTTCGGTAGAAACTTTGGGGCACTCTTCGAAGAACTTTGTGTTGGTTGAATAGATGAATCTGAGATTGTGCGATGCATATCGTATAATCATGCCCACGGATACTTGAGGTGACATTGGAGTATCTAGGTGATATTAGGGTTTTGGTTGATTTGTATCTTAAGGTGTTATTCTAGAATGAACTCTACGATAGATCGAATGGAAAGAATAGCTTCATGTTATTTTACTATGGACTCATGAATAGATCGATCAGAAAGGATAACTTTGAGGTGGTTTCGTACCCTACAATAATCTCTTCGTTTTTCTCCGCTATTAGTGACTTTGGAGTGACTCTTTGATGCATGTTGAGGGATAGTTAGATGATCCAGTTATGTTATTATTGTTGAGAGAACTTGCACTAGTGAAAGTATGAATTTAGGTCTTGTTTCCTAGCATTGCAATACCATTTGTGCTCACTTTTATCATTAGTTACCATGCTGTTTTTATAATTTCAGATTACAAAAACCTATATCTACCATCCATATTGCACTTGTATCACCATGTCTTTGCCGAACTAGTGTATCGATACAATTTACCATTGTATTGGCTGTGTTGGGGACACAAGAGAGTCTTTGTTATTTGGTTGCAGGGTTGTTTGAGAGAGACCATCTTCATCCTACGCCTCCCACGGATTGATAAACCTTAGGTCATCCACTTGAGGGAAATTTGCTACTGTCCTACAAACCTCTGTACTTGGAGTCCCAACAACGTCTACAAGAAGAAGGTTGCGTAGCAGACATCAAGGGTTGATCGCGTCCCCCCCTCATGTTGAAGAGTTACCGGAGTTCTCTCATGAATGTCCGATGTCCGGACCGCCTCTCTCATTAATGTCAAACAGGGAATTTAACAAAATGGCGCTATTCTGGATGTGCAGAAAATTGTCCATATTTTTCCTGATCTCATCTACCCTTCTATATGTCATGTTGTCTAGTTTCAAAGGATTCAAGAAAACCATGGCTTCATCATTAGCCGGAAGTAACAGGCGCATAATGGTACGAAGCTCTCCAAAGTTGTTTTGGAACAGAGTCCCGGATATCGCTATTTGGTATGAAGTTCAGCCAGAGCCTTCCGAATATCGCTATTTGGAGGGCCTTTGCTGAAATTCATACGAAAAAGCGAATTATTCTATCCAGGGGAGGGCCCAGGAATTGAATATTGTGTATTCAAATTTTGAAAACTTTTTTTTGGAAGCCTACAACTTTTCTTGTGGCATGTACAACCAATTATAGCAGCATATTATACTAGTTCTAAACTATATAAATGATATGACAGAATATATTATATTCATAAAAGTGATCATAATTTGGTATTGTTCAACATATAAAAGTAAGAATTTTTCAACATATCATGGCAAAATCTAAGATATATAGAGGATAAAAATATGAAATCATAAGAAACCTTACATACTAGAGGATAACTTTGCGATCCTTGATGCTTTGAAAATGAGTGATGATGTCCTCATCCTGAACTTGCAATTAAAATATCCTTTCAATGAATGTGCCCAAGCAATCATTCAAGTATTTTTGCCCCATCTTGCTTCTTAGCTTGTTTTATATATAGTTCATCAATGAGAAGACCCTCTCAACACCAGCTAATGCAACTTGCACCAATTTGAGAAATTTGGGAACAATCTCATACCGAAGAGACGTCCCTTTTTTTGCAGCAACTCTTTCCAAGAAAGTTCTCAAATCAGTAGTACCAGTATTCTTCCTCTTCATGTTTTACACCTGAAAAGTAAAATTTCTTAAGTTTAGAGTACTAATAGTAGATAATGCTCACTATAAAAAATTACAATTTAAAAACATTCTTACATTGCAAATTCAAATGGCAAATTGCAAAGTGTCATGTTTAAACAATTCATAATTAACTGCAAACAAGCTATAGTTTCACTATAATTAAGTAGGAAGACAACTGGTTTGTGGTCAAACTAACTTACTTTGTCTGGTACTTCTGTACTGTAGCCTGCTGGACAATATGAGAACAAAGTCGAGCTCCTGCTACCTGAATTCAGTTCGACAGTGATAGATAAATTCAGTTAGAACATTGTGTATAGTGCTGCCTGAATTCAGTTCGACAATGATAGATAAATTCAGTTGGAACACTTTGTAGTTGAATTCGGGGTCAAAGGATTAGTACATGTAATAGCGATGATACCTTCAATAGCTGAATTCGGGTTGTGGCTTCGAACTGAATCGATTCCTACCCCTGAATCCGGCCTGCAATTGTGCTAACCCGTCACCTACAGCAGTGTGCAGAGATCAGAAAGTTAAGAACCAAAAGGGGGCAAGGGATCAGTGATGGATTCGTCGCGCGCATCGCGCCGCGGCAGTCGCGGCCACGTGTACCTGCAATCAATATCGCCGATCAGGCGACGACATCTCTGGGCTCTGGCCGCCATGCGGCGCCGATCGGGCGGTTGGCAGCTCAGATCCCATGTGGTGCGTACAGAACTGGAGGATAGGGGAGGGTGGCGTTGCTGGTTCCTGTCCTCTGATTGATCGACGGGATCGATGGATTATTTTTTCTGGTGTCTGCTGCAGCGATTTGGGCCGTATGGGCCATGTTGTGGTGGTGAGAGGGAAATATACACGATGGGTTGACTCTGTTTTTGGACTAAAATGCTTACTATCACGTTCTGGAGTGTCAGTTTCGTTTTTCCTTATATACAACACTGCATATACACTATATATACCTAATTTTTTGACAAAAATAATGGGTATTCAAGTGAATACCCTTGAATTGAGGTGGGCCCGCCCCTGATTCTACCCGGAACTCCATTCCAAACAACTTTGAAGAGCTTTGTAGCATCATACGCCTTTTACTTCTGGCAAATGATATAGCCACGGATTTCTTCTATACTTTGACAGACAACGTGACATATAGAAGAAAATATATATATGTGAGATCAGGAAAAAAAATTGGATCAACTTGTGCACATCCATAATGGGGGCATTCTTGATAAATCTCGACCCTCGACTCTCGACCCCTCGACGACCCTCGACCTTCGACCCCCGGTGATCCTCGAACCTCGACCCTCGACCCCTCGGCGATCCTCGACCCTAGACCCCTCGGTGATCCTCGACACTCGACCCCTTAGCGATCCTCGAACCTCGACTCCTCGGCGACGCTCGACCCCTCGGCGATGCTCGTCCCCTCGGCGACCCTCTACCCTAGTTCCCAACCCTCGACCGCTCGGCGATCCTCGACATCCTCGTTCCCGATAAAAAATAAGAAGAGGAAGAAGAATAAGAAAAAAAAGGGCAGAAGAAGAAAAAAGAGGAGAAGAAGAAGGTAGAGGAGAAGAAGAAAAAATAGAATAACTATTCCATCTTCTTCTCCTCTTTTATTTTCATCTTCTTCCTCTTCTTATTTTTTTCTCCTCTTCTTCTCCTTCTTCTTCTCCTTCTTCATCTTCTTATTTTCCTTTTTTCCTCTCTTTCTTTTTCTTCTTCTTCCTTCTTCCTTCTTCCTTCTTCCTCTTTTCTTCTTTTTCCTTACATATATATAGCCACATACATATAAAAAAACAATTTTCATCATACATACAAAGCTTATATATATATTTACATTATATATGTATATTTTAGTCCCGGTTTCTGGCACAATTTAGTCCCGGTTTATATATATATATATTTTTATCATATATATTTATGTATATATATATATACATTATATATGAACAAAAAAAATTCACCATTTAAAAAATATGAACATATATAGAAAACACATAGCCGTGGCGGCAGTGGCTCACAGCGGGCCGTCGATGGCACGACGACAGCGACGGCGACGGTTGGGGCGGCGATGGCACGGCGAGGGCGACGGCGGGGGAGGCGATGGCACGGCGAAGACAGGGACGGTGGGGCCGGGCCAGGGTAGGGGTGCACGCGGCTGGGCGCGCTCGGGGGCGGGGCAGCAGGCCAGCGGGGGCAGGGGCGTGGGGTCAGGGAAGACGACGGTGATGACGGGGCATGGGCGACGGCGACGAAGGCGACGGGGACGACGGGGCAGGGGCGACGATGATGGGGCAGCCTGGCATTGAGCTCGGCGTCGTCAGGGAGGCGTCGACAACGGCGACAGACAACGAGGAGCGGGTAGCAACGGGGCAGCGCGCGGCGACGGCAACGACGACGGCGACGAGGAGCGGCCTGGTGGCGTCGGGGGAGAGTGGGAGCAGTTGGGGGAATTTTCCTAAGTGCTTGCTTATATAGCCACACATTTAGTCCCGGTTTCTGGCACAAACCAGGACCAATGGCCACCTTTGGTCCCGGTTCATGCCACCAACCGGGACCAAAGGTCTGTTTTGGTCAGGTGAAAGGGCGGGTGCTACCTCTTGAGCACTGTGTTCGTTTTCCCTTGAAGAGGAAAGGATGATGCAGCAAAGTAGCGTAAGTACTTCCCTCAGTTGTTGAGAACCAAGGTACCAATCAAGTAGGAGGCTCCTCAAAAGTCACACGCACCTACACAAACAAACAAGAACCTCGCGACCAACGCGATAAAGGGGTTGTCAATCCCTTCACGGAAACTTGCAAAAGTGAGATCTGGTAGATATAATAAGATAAGATAAATATTTTTGGTATTTTTATGATATAGATTGGAAAATAAAGATTGCAAATAAAAGTAGATTGGAAACTTATATGATAGACGATAGACCCGAGGGCCATAGGTTTCACTAGTGTCTTCTCTCAAGATAGCATAAGTATTACGGTGGGTGGACAAATTACTGTCGAGCAATTGATAGAAAAGTGCATATTATGAGATTATCTAGGCATGATCATGTATATAGGCATCACGTCCACAACAAGTAGATCAAAATGATTCTGCATCTAGTACTATTACTCCACACATCAACCGACTCCTGCCTGCATCTAGAGTATTAAGTTCATAAGAACAGAGTAACACATTAAGAAAGATGACATGATGTAGAGGGATAAACTCAAGCAATATGATATAAACCCCATCTTTTTATCTTCGATGGAAACAATACAATATGTGCCTTGATGCCCATGTTGTCACTAGGAAAGGACACCGCAAGATTGAACCCAAAGCTAAGCACTTCTCCCATTGCAAGAAAGATCAATCTAGTAGGCCAATCCAAACTGATAATTCGAAGAGACTTGCAAAGATAACCAATCACACATAAAAAAATTCAAAGGAGATTCAATTATTTATCATAGATAAAATTGATCATAAACCCACAATTTATCGGATCTTGACAAACAAACCGAAAAAGAGTTACATCGAATAGATTTCCAAGAAGATCGAGGAGAACTTGGTATTGAGATTCAAAGAGAGAGAAGAAGCCATCTAGCTAATAACTATGGACCCGAAGGTATGTGGTAAACTACTCACAACTCATCGGAGTGGCCTTGGAGATGATGTAGAGGCCCTCCATGGTCGATTCCCCCTCTGGCGGAGCGCCGGCAAAGGCTCCAAGATGGGATCTCGCGGATACAGAAGGTTGCGGCGGTGGAATTAGGTTTTTGTGGTGCTCCTCGATGTTCTCGGGGTATGTGGATATATATATATATATATATATATATATATATATATATATATATATATATATATATATATATATATATAGGAGAAAGAAGTAGGTCGGTGGAGCCACGGGGGGCCCACAAGGGTGGGGGGCGTGCCCAACCCCCTAGGGCGTGCCGGGCACCCTCATGGCCACCTCGTTTACTTCTTGACGTCCACTTCAAGTCTCCTGGTTTGCATTTGTTCCAAAAAGATCGCCCCCGAAGGTTTCATCCCGTTTGGACTCCATTTGATATTCCTTTTCTTCGAAACACTGAAATAGGCAAAAAAATAGCAATTCGGGCTGGGCCTCCAGTTAGAAGGTTAGTCCCAAAATAATATAAAAGTGTAGAGTAAAGCCCATAAACATCCTAAACAGGTAATATAATAGCATGGAACAATCAAAAATTATAGATACGTTGGAGACGTATCAAGCATCCCCAAGCTTAATTTCTGCTCGTCCTCGAGTAGGTAAATGATAAAAACAGAACTTTTGATGTGGAATTCTACCTAGCATAATTCTCAATGTAATTTTCTTTATTGTGGCATGAATGTTCAGATCCAAATGATTCAAAATAAAAGTTCATATTGACATAAGAGTAATTATACTTCAAGCATACTAACAAAGCAATCAAGTCTTCTCAAAATAACATGGCTAAAGAAAGCTATCCCTACAAAATCATATAGTCTGGCTATGCTCAATATTCATCACACAAAGTATTTAATCATGCACAACCCTGATGAAAAGCCAACAATTGTTTCATACTTTAGTATTCTCAAACTTTTTCAATTTTCACGCAATACATGAGCTGTTGGGGAACGAAGTAATTTCAAAAAAATTCCTACGCACACGCAAGATCATGGTGATGCATAGCAACGAGAGGGAGAGTGTATCTTCATACCCTTGAAGATCGCTAAGCGGAAGCGTTTATCAACGCGGTTGATGTAGTCGTACGTCTTCATGATCCGACTGATCCAAGTACCGAATGTACGACACGTCTGAGTTCTGCACATGTTCAGCTCGATGAAATCCTCGCCTTCTTGATCCAGCAAGACGGGCGAAGTAGTAGACGAGTTCCGGCAGTATGACGGCGTGGTGACGGTGTTGATGAAGAACAATCTCCGCAGGGCTTCGCCTAAGCACTACGGAAACTAAGACAGAGGATAAACTAGAGGGGACGGGGTTGCCGCCACACGGCTTGGTGTTTCTTGATGTGTCTTTGGTGCTAGCCCTGCCCCTCTATTTATATGTTGAGCCCTGGGGTCAAAACTTGGAGTAAAACCATCCACAAAGTCAGTTTCACTCGAAAGGCAAGAGTCCTTCTCGGACTCCAGGGCCAGACGCCAGGGTTCCTGGTGTCTGGACCCGGATGCCAGGGACCCTGGCGTCTAGCTCCTGGACTCCGCAAAACTTCCTTTTGCGCTTTCCAAAAACCTTGTGGGCTTTCCCCTTTGGCCCAAATAACATGTTCTCGTACCCAAACATTTCGGGAAACATCCAGAACCCCTTCCGGTGAATTCCGAAACCCTTTCGGAGACCAAAAAACATTATCCCATATATTAAACTTCATCTCTAGACCATTCCGGAGTTCCTCGTCATGTTCGTGATCTCATTCGGGACTCCGAACAACATTCGGTTACCAACATACATAGCTCATATAATATTATATTGTCAACGAACGTTAAGCGTGCGAACCCTACGGGTTCGAGAACTATGTAGACATGACCGAGACATCTCTCTGGTCAATAACCAATAGCGTAACCTAGATGCCCATATTGGCTCCTACATATTCTACGAAGATCTTTATCGGTCAAACCGCATAACAACATACGTTGTTCCATTTGTCATCGGTATGTTACTTGCCCGAGATTCGATCGTCGGTATCTCAATACCTAGTTCAATCTCGTTACCGGCAAGTCTCTTTACTCGCTATGTAATGCATCATCCCACAACTAACTCATTAGTCACATTGCTTGCAAGGATTATAGTGATGTGCATTACCGATAGGGCCCAGAGATACCTCTCCGACAATCAGAGTGACAAATCCTAATATCAAAATACGCCAACTCAACATGTACCTTTGGAGACACCTATAGAGCTCCTTGATGATCACCCAGTTACATTGTGACGTTTGGTACCACACAAAGTGTTCCTCCGGTAAACGGGAGTTGCATAATCTCATAGTTGTAGGAACATGTATAAGTCATGAAGAGAGCAATAGCAACATACTAAACGATCAAGTGCTAAGCCAACCGAATGGGTCAAGTCAATCACATCATTCTCCTAATGATGTGATCATTAATCAAATGACAACTCATGTCTATGGCTAGGAAACACAACCATCTTTGATCAACGAGCTAGTCAAGTAGAGGCATACTAGTGACACTATGTTTGTCTATGTATTCACACATGTATTATGTTTTCGGTTAATACAATTCTAGCATGAATAATAAACATTTATCATGAAATAAGAAAATAAATATTAACTTTATTATTGCCTCTAGGGCATATTTCCTTCAGTCTCCCACTTGCACTAGAGTCAATAATCTAGTTCACATCGCCATGTGATTTAACACCAATATTCACATATGTATGTGATTAATACCCATAGTTCACATCGTCATGTGATCAACACCCAAAGGGTTACTAGAGTCAATAATGATGTGTTGCTCGTGAGAGAACTTTAGTCAATGGGTCTGTCACATTCAGAGCCGTATGTATTTTGCAAATGTTCTATGTCTACAATGCTCTGCACGGAGCTACTCTAGCTAATTGCTCCCACTTTCAATATGTATCCAGATTGAGACTTAGAGTCATCTGGTTTGGTGTAAAAGCTTGCTGCTACGTCTTGAGCTTGCGTTGGTTTTCCTCGAAGAGGAGAGGGTGATGCAGCAAAGTGTAGCGTAAGTATTTCCCTCAGTTTTGAGAACCAAGGTATCAATCCAGTAGGAGGCTCCTCAAAAGTCCCACGCATCTACACAAACAAATTGAGAACTCGCAACCAACACGATAAAGGGGTTGTCAATCCCTTCACGGCCTCTTGCGAAAGTGAGATCTGGTAGACAGATAATTATATATTTTTGGTATTTTTGATATAGAGATGCAAAGCAAAAAGTAAATGGCAAAGTAAAAACAAAGCAAGTATTAAAGTAATGGAGATTGATATGATGAGAAAAGACCCGGGGGCCATAGGTTTCACTAGTGGCTTCTCTCAAGAGCATAAGTATTCTACGGTGGGTGAACAAATTACTGTTGAGCAATTGACAGAATTGAGCATAGTTATGAGTATATCTAGGTATGGTCATGTATATAGGCATCACGTCCAAGACAAGTAGACCGAAACGATTCTGCATCTACTACTATTACTCCACTCATCGATCGCTATCCAGCATGCATCTAGAGTATTAAGTTAAAAACAGAGTAACGCCTTAAGCAAGATGACATGATGTAGAGGGATAAATTCATGCAATATGATAAAAACCCATCTTGTTATCCTCGATGGCAACAATACAATACGTGCCTTGCTGCCCCTTCTGTCACTGGGAAAGGACACCGCAAGATTGAACCCAAAGCTAAACACTTCTCCCATTGCAAGAACTACCAATCTAGTCGGCCAAACCAAACAGATAATTCGAAGAGACTTGCAAAGATAACTCAATCATACATAAAAGAATTCAGAGAAGATTCAAATATTATTCATAGATAAACTGGATCATAAACCCACAATTCATCGGTCTCAACAAACACACCGCAAAAAGAAGATTACATCGAATAGATCTCCACAAGAGAGGGGGAGAACATTGTATTGAGATCCAAAAAGAGAGAAGAAGCCATCTAGCTACTGGCTATGGACCCGAAGGTCTGAAGTAAACTACTCACACTTCATCGGAGGGGCTATGGTGTTGATGTAGAAGCCCTCCATGGTGGATGCCCCCTCCGGCGGAGCTCCGGAACAGGCCCCAAGATGGGATCTCATGGATACAGAAAGTTGCTGCGGTGGAATTAGGTTTTTGGCTCTCCTTTTGATTTGTCGGGGATACGTAGGTATATATAGGAGGAAGGAGTATGTCGGTGGAGCAACAGGGGGCCCACGAGGTAGGGGGCGCCCCCAGGGGGGCGCCCCCCACCCTCGTGACCGCCTCTTTTGTTCCTTGGAGCAGGGTCCAAGTCTCCTGGATCACGTTCGGTGAGAAAATCACGTTCCTGAAGGTTTCATTCCGTTTGGACTCCGTTTGATATTCTGTTTCTTCGAAACACTGAAATAGGCAAAAAAAACAGCAATTTTGGGCTGGGCCTCCGGTTAATAGGTTAGTCCCAAAAAATGATATAAATGTGTAAAATAAAGCCCATAAACATCCAAAAGGGGTAATATAATAGCATGGAACAAGCAAAAATTATAGATACGTTGGAGACGTGTCAAGCATCCCCAAGCTTAATTCCTGCTCGTCCTCGAGTAGGTAAATGATAAAAAGCGAATTTTTGTTGTGGAATGCTACCTAGCATAATTCATAATGTAATTTTCTTCGTTGTGGCATGAATGTTCAGATCCAAATGAATACAAAATAAAAGTTCATATTGACATAAAAAATAGTAACACTTCAAGCTCACTGATCAAAGTAATCATGTCTTCTCAAAATAACATGGCGAAAGAAAGTTCATCCCTACAAAATCATATAGTTAGGCTATGCTTCATTTTTGTCACACAAAGATGTTCCCAACTTCTATACCCCCGATGACAAGCCAAGCAATTGTTTCATACTTAAATAATCTCAAACTTTTTCAACCTTCACGCAAGACATGAGTGCGAGCCATGGATATAGCACTATGAGTGGAATAGAATATGATGATGGGGATTGTGTGGAGAAGACAAAAAAAGAGAAAGTCTCACATTGATGAGGATAATCAACGGGCTATGCAGATGCCCATCAATTGATGTCAACATGAGAAGTAGGGATTGCCATGCAACGGATGCACTAGAGCTACAAATGCTCAACAAAGAAAAACTAGTGGGTGTGCACCCAACTTGCTTGCTCATGAAGACCTAGGGCATTTGAGGAAGACCATCGTAGGATTATACAAGACAAGTTCTATAATGAAAAATTCCCACTAGTATGAAAAAGACAACTTATGAGACTCACTACATGAAAAACAAGGTGCTACTTTGAAGCACAAGATATGAGACTCACTACATGAAGAAGAAGGTGCTACTTTCAAGCACAAGTGTGGAAAAAGAGATAGATAATTGCCCTTTTTATTTATTTTCCTTTCTTTTCTTTTCTTTTCTTTTCTTTTGTGCCTTTCTCTTTTTTTCCTTTTTGGCCTTTTTTTGGGCAATGTTCTAATAATGATGATCATCACACTTCTATTGATTACAACATAAGAATTACAACTCGAAACTAGAACAAGATATGACTCTATATGAATGCCTCCGGCGGTGTACCGGGATGGTGCAATGAATCAAGATTGACATGTATGAAAAATAGTGCAAGGTGGCTTTGCCACAAATACGATGTCAACTACATGATCATGCAATGGCAATATGACAAAATTAAAGTATGTCATGAACATGAAGAACAGAACGGTGGAATGTTGCATGTCAATATATCTCGGAATGGCTATGGAAATGCCATAATAGGTAGGTATAGTGGCTTTTTTGAGGAAGATATAAGGAGGTTTATGTGTGATAGAGCGTATCGTATCATGGGGTTTGGATGCACTGGCAAAGTTTGCACCAACTCTCAAGGTGAGAAAGGGCAATGCACGGTATCGTAGAGGCTAGCAAAGGTGGAAAGGTAAAAGTGCGTATAATCCATGGACTCAACATTAGTCAAAAGAACTCATATACTTATTGCAAAAATTTAGAAGTCATCAAAAATCAAGTACTACACGCATGCTCCTAGGGGGATAGATTGGTAGGAAAAGACCATCGCTCGTCCCCGACCGCCACTCATAAGGATGCACAAGCCAAGTACACTTCATGTTTCAAATTTGTTACACAACCTTAACCCTACGTGCATGCTAAGGGATTTGCTAACTTCAACACAAGCATTCTTTGAATTCATAATCACCCAACTAGCATGACTTTAATATCACTACCTCAATATCTCAAAACAATTATCAAGTATCAAGTTGATCATAGCATCCAATTCACTTCCTATGATAGTTTTTATTATACCCAACTTGGATGCTCATCATTCTAGGACCAACTTTAAGATAATAGCAAATACCATGCTGTTCTAAAAGACTCTCAAAATAATATAAGTGAGGCATTATAGACTAGCAATTTCTTCAAAATTAAGACACCACCGTCGTGCTCTAAAAGATATAAGTGAAGCACTAGAGCAAAAACTATCAAGCTCAAAAGATATAAGCGAAGCACATAGAGTATTCTAGCAAATTCGAATCAAATAGGCTTCTCCCAAAAGGTGTGTACAGCAAGGATGATTGTGGCAAACTAACAAGAAAAGACTAATATAATACACGACGTTCCAAGCAAAACACATATCATGTGGCGAATAAAAATATAGCTCCAAGTAAAGTTACCAATGAACAAAGACGAAAGAGGGGATGCCTTCCCGGGGCATCCCCAAGCTTAGGCTTTTGGCTACTATTGAATATCTTGGGGTGCCATGGGAATCCCCAAGATTAGGCTCTTGCCACCCTTTATTCCATAGTCCATAAAAGCTTTACCCAAAACTTGAAAACTTCACAACACAGAACTCAACAGGAAATCTTGTAAGCTCCATTAGTGAAAGAAAACAAAACCACCACATAAGGTACTGCCATGAACTCATTCTTTATTTATTTTGGTGTTAAACCTACTGTATTCCAACTTCTTTATGGTTCATAAACTAATTTACTAGCCATAGATGCATTAAAATAAGCAAACAACACATGAAAAATAGAATCTGTCAAAAATAGAACAATCTTTAGCAATCTGTAACTAACGCAAACTTCTGGAATTCTAAAAATCCTACCAAAATACGAAGTGCTGGACAATTTGTCTATTGGACAGAAGAAAAACGTATCAACGCAAAATCACGTTCCTGTGATTTAACAAAATTATATTCATGCGTGCAAAGTTTCTGTTTTTCAGCAGAATCAAATCAACTATCATCGTAGGTTATCCTATAGGTTCTACTTGGCACAAACACTAATTAAAACATAAAACCTCATTTAAACAGAGGCTAGATGGATTATTTATTCCTAAACAGAAGCAAAAACAAAAAAACATAAAGAAAAATTGGGTTGCCTCCCAACTAGCGCTATCATTTAACGCCCCTAGCTAGGCATAAAAGCAAGGATAGATCTAACTAGTGCCATCTTTGGCACTAGATTCATAAGTAGCACACATGATAGATTCATAAGGTAATTTGACTTTCTTTCTTGGAAAGTGCTCCATGCCTTTCTTTAAAGGAAATTGGATTCTAATGTTCCCTTCCTTCATATCAATAATCGCACCAATCATTCTAAGGAAAGGTCTACCAAGAATAATAGGGCAAGAAAGATTGCAATCTATATCAAGAACGATAAAATATACGGGAACCAAATTTCTATTTGCAACAATAAGAACATCATTGATCCTTCCCATAGGCTTTTTAACGGTGGAATCCGCAAGGTGCAAATTTAAAGAGCAATCATCAAGATCATGGAAACCTAGAATATCACATAAAGTTTTCGGAATCGTGGAAACACTAGCACGCAAATCACACAAAGCAAAACACTCATAATCTTTAATTCTAATATTTATAGTAGGTTCCCACACATCATTAAGTTTCCTAGGTATAGAAACTTCCAAATTCAGTTTTTCATCATAAGATTGCATCAAGGCATCAACGATATGTTTGGTAAAGGCTTTATTTTGACTATAAGCATGAGGAGAATTAACAACAGATTGCAACAAGGAAATACAACCTTTTAAAGAGCAATTATCATAATCAAATTCCTTGAAATCCGAGATCGTAGGTTCAATATTATTAGAAGTTGAGGATTCTCCAATCTCTCTTTTACCAAATTTAGCATTAAGATCTAAAGACTCCGAATTTTTGGGACGCCTTCTAGGCAAAGTGGATTCATCATCACTCCCATAATCATCATAATTCATCTTGCAAAACATAGATCTAATCGGAGATGCATCAATAACTTTAAGATCCTCATCATTATTTTCATAGGAATTCGGTTTAGCGGCCATCTTATTTACTAAGGCAGCTTGCATATCCGAAATTTCAGCGGTCATCTTTTCAACACGAGCAATTTGGGCTCTTATACCATCAAATTCTTTAGACATACCATCGAGTTCTTTATTCATATAACTCAAAAAAAATTGTTCCTTAAGCTCGTTTCTAAACAAATTATTATGCTCAAATTGCAAAACCATAAAGTTTCTAACATTGCTTTCGATCTCCTCTAGTCTTTTAAGGTGAAGATCACCAAATCTAGATAGAGCCATCGCGACAAACAAGCAATCCAACAAACAAGCAAACAAACGGCCGAGGAAAAAGGCAAGCAAAGAGAGGAGGAGATTGGGAAAGAGAGGGCGAATAAGACGACAAGGGTGAAGTGGGGGAGAGGAAAACGAGAGGCAAATAATGTAAATGCGAGGGAGATGGGTTTGTGATGGGTACTTGGTATGTCTTGACTTGACCGAAGACCTCCCCGACAACGGCGCCAGAAATTCTTCTTGCTACGTCTTGAGCTTGCATTGGTTTTCCTCGAAGAGGAGAGGGTGATGCAGCAAAGTGTAGCGTAAGTACTTCCCTCAGTTTTGAGAACCAAGGTATCAATCCAGTAGGAGGCTCCTCAAAAGTCCCACGCACCTACACAAACAAACTGAGAACTCGCAACCAACGCGATAATGGGGTTGTCAATCCCTTCACGGCCTCTTGGGAAAGTGAGATCTGATAGAGAGATAATAATATATTTTTGGTATTTTTGATATAGAGATGCAAAGCAAAAAGTAAAAGGCAAAGTAAAAACAAAGCAAGTATTAAAGTAATGGAGATTGATCTGATGAGAATAGACCCGGGGGGCATAGGTTTCACTAGTGGCTTCTCTCAAGAGCATAAGTATTCTACGGTGGGTGAACAAATTACTGTTGAGCAATTAAGATAATTGAGCATAGTTATGAGTATATCTAGGTATGATCATGTATATAGGCATCACGTCCAAGACAAGTAGACCGAAACGATTCTGCATCTACTACTATTACTCCACTCATCGACCGCTATCCAGCATGCATCTAGAGTATTAAGTTAAAAACAGAGTAACGCCTTAAGCAAGATGACATGATGTAGAGGGATAAATTCATGCAATATGGTAAAAAAACATCTTGTTATCCTCGATGGCAACAACACAATACGTGCCTTGCTGCCCCTTCTGTCACTGGGAAAGGACGCCACAAGATTGAACCCAAAGCTAAACACTTCTCCCATTGCAAGAACTACCAATCTAGTCGGCCAAACCAGACAGATAATTCGAAGAGACTTGCAAAGATAACTCAATCATACATAAAAGAATTCAGAGAAGATTCAACTATTATTCATAGGTAAATTGGATCATAAACCCACAATTCATCGGTCTGAACAAACACACCTCAAAAAGAAGATTACATCGAATAGATCTCCACAAGAGAGGGGGAGAACATTGTATTGAGATCCAAAAAGAGAGAAGAAGCCATCTAGCTACTGGCTATGGACACGAAGGTCTGAAGTAAACTACTCACACTTCATCGGAGGGGCTACGGTGTTGATGTAGAAGCCCTCCGTGGTGGATGCCCCCTCCGGTGGAGCTCCAGAACAGGCCCCAAGATGGGATCTCGTGGATACAGAAAGTTGCGGTGGTGGAATTAGGTTTTTGGCTCTCCTTTTGATCTATCGGGGATACATAGGTATATATTGGAGGAAGGAGTACGTCGGTGGAGCAACAGGGGGCCCACGAGGTAGGGGGGCATGCCCAGGGGGGCGCCCCCACCCTTGTGGCTGCCTGTTTTGTTCCTTGGAGCAGGGTCCAAGTCTCCTGGATCACGTTCGGTGA
Organism: Triticum dicoccoides; assembly: GCF_002162155.2. Lineage (NCBI taxonomy): Eukaryota > Viridiplantae > Streptophyta > Magnoliopsida > Poales > Poaceae > Triticum > Triticum dicoccoides. The sequence continues at coordinate 777,078,023 of NC_041385.1, forward strand.
GAAAATCACGTTCCCGAAGGTTTCATTCCGTTTGGACTCCATTTGATATTCTATTTCTTCGAAACACTGAAATAGGCAAAAAAACAAAAATTCTGGGCTGGGCCTCCGGTTAATAGGTTAGTCCCAAAAAATGATATAATTGTGTAAAATAAAGCCCCACTAGTGCAGAACCAGGCAATAGCACCGGTTCGTAAGGCCCTTTAGTGCCGGTTCCATAACCGGCACTAAAGTGTGGGCACTAAAGCCCCCCCCCCCTTTAGTACCGGTTCAGCACGAACCGGTGGTAAAGGGCAACCACGTGGCACGAGCCAGCTCCGGGGGGCTGGAGCCCTTTAGTACCACTTGGTAATACCAACCGGTACTATAAGGTTTGGGGGGTTTTTAGTTTTATGATTTCTTTTTCATTTAATTTTGTGTTTCCATTTTAATTCTTTTTCGTTTGCTGGTATTTTACGATACTACACATTGTACACGTTATGCATATATATATATATATATATATATATATATATATATATATATAAATAGAATTTCTAGTAGAACCAATCATGCATATATATATATCATCAATGTCTCACAAACCACCATATTAATTAATTCACACACACACAAATGTATAGCTATATACAGTTTCTCCTACATATGCATGTTGCCTTCGGAGCCAGTGGAATTAGCCTAATTGGTGCCTTCGGAGCACGATGACAATTGGAAGTGGTTTTCATGGGGGCGGTAGCGGGTAATAGTATTCTCCCTTCGGATTTATGACCTGGTCGAGCAAAAATCCCGCTATTTCCTCTTGAAGTGCTTCTATGCACTCCGTTTCTAGGAGCTTCTCCCGCACCTCTCTGAACTATTAAGAAGGAGATCAATATGCATGTGTATTAGTTGTGTGACTAGATATCGATAATGGTGTAAAAATTGTGAATAGTGTTCTGACAAGCGTACCCATTCCTGTCTTTGAGATCTGCTCCTTTCGGACGCCATCATACGAATGTTCTCGCAAACGCAGAATGCACACAGATCAGTCCCCTGCGCCTGCTTCAGGGACTTTACGAGAAAGGAATTTGATCAGATAATAATTAATCAAGCATGATAATTAAAGAGATGGCAGCTAGCTAGCTAGCTAGTACTACTTAATTACTTACCTTGGGTCGAAACCATTGAAGCTTTTTTTCCATTCGCCATCCGTAACGTTGATGAACCTTGCCCAAGCCCTGCCAGCCGACAAAGAAAATGAATAAAGGGGTTATTAAATAGTTCATATCATGAAATGACGAACTAAATAGGCCGAGATATATAGTTAATAATGATTGAAATTACCTGTTGACTATCCCAAACAAGATGTTATAGTCAGTTTTAACTTTGAGTAGTGAGTCCAGTATTTCAACTGTTCCGGCGTCAACTTTAATGATAGACAAGACCCAGTGAAATCTCCATGCACACACGTTTGCATGTCTTAATTAAGCGGACATATGTAAGCAAAAACATGTAGCTAGCTAGTAGGCAAAAACAGAGAATTTGTAGTACAAGACAGTGTGACTCACTGGAAGTTGTAAGGAAGTAGTATATCTTCATTGTATTTGAGGCGCTTCAAGAACTCTAGCATGTTGTCCTCTACGTGCTTTTGATGATGTGGATTTATCCGCCATGTGTATTCATTAACGGTGTTTGGGTCAATGAACCCAATGCCATAGCGTCCACCTTTTCTCATTTCATACATCTTCATCCTGCATAATACCACATAAAAGAATATAGTGAGGATAATTACAGGTAATGATTGATCAAAAGGATCACTACAGCTAGCTTGAGACTTAAATTACAGAAAGAAATCACTTACAGACAATAGCAACTGACGATAGATTTGTCGAGTGTGTCTTGATTGTATAACTGAAACAGTTCAAAATACTCAACGGACAGAGCTTTCTCATGGAAGTAATGCTCCTCCTTGACATTCACCATGAGGGACAATCAATCTGAAATCTTGGTAATGTTCATGTACCATTGATGCAATTCATACATTCTCGTTGGGAGGTTCTTGACCTTGTCTGGCTCGACCAAAGGTTGGCCCCGGACATATTTCCATTTTATTTCATCCTCTCTAAGCACAGGCATGGGCTCGATCTCGAGGAGTTGTCCAACAGTGATGTTGAGAACTTCAGCCTGCATTATATGGTCCTTGGTTATTACCACATTGCCCACCTCGGGAACGTTAACTGTTTGCCCACAATAATATTGGGCGCGCGTACTGTCACGTGTTGTTGGCACAACAAGAGAGGGGATCAATTTGCGCCGCCTGTTCTCCCAGCTGGGGAATGGTTTTCCCGTATTTTTTGATAGCTGCTTGTTGTTTGCTCGATCCCGAGCTCGCCTCCTTACGTAGACGTGCTCGATTTAACTTCCTGATGTGGCGCTCATAGTCTGTGTCAACAGGCTTGGGAGCTGGTGGTTGAGCCATACGAATGAAGTGGTCAATCGTTTCCTCAGGCACTTTCTCCCTTGGCGGCGTTGGCGGTTTCAGTGCAAAATGGGCTTCCACCTCGGCCTTCGATATGGCTGCGTTTTCCTCCTCGGACTTGTCATAAGCCCTCTGCGGAAGAGGCGTGAGGGTTGGACCATATTTATATCGCTTGCCTCCGCCTGTACTACCTCGACTCGTACCGCTATGCACCATAGCTGCGGGGTGTCTCTTCTGCGATTGCTGACGCGGCGGAGACGGCTGACGGGGCTGAGTTGGACGATGAGGAGTGGCCTGAAGCTGTGCCGGACTTGGAGGAGTGGCCTGAGGTTGTGCCGGACTTGAAGGAGGAGTGGACGTCTGACGCTGTGGCGGACTTGGAGGAGGAGGAGTGGCCTGACACTTTGCCGGACATGGAGGAGGAGTGGCCTGACACTTTGCCGGACTTGGTGGACTTGTAGGAGCGGGAGTCTGCTAACTCGGCGGCAGACTTCGACGAGGAGTCGGCTGACGCGGTGTCGGTGACCTTCGAAAGATGATGCAATCCTTTTTCCATAGGATGATACGATGTTTGGCCTCTCCGAGAAAGCGCTCGTCGTCACCTCCAGGAATGTCAAGCTGTAGCTCCGAATATGGTGGGTCCACCACCTCATCAACCAAGACATGAGCATAGCCCGCTGGAATCGGGTTGCAATAGAAGGTTGCCTCGGGGGGATTTGTAAAAGCAACGGCGTCCGCCACCTTCATGGATATGTTCGTTATTTTGATGTGTAGCTCGCATTTAGTGTTCTCCGTGATGTCATCCACGGGGTATCTACCCAGCATTGCGTCGTCCGGGGCGGAACCCACGCTGCTTCTCGGCATGGAAGGGGCGGTGCTATCCAATGCTGGATCATCCGCTAGAAGCTGCAGCTGCTGAGACCCCCTTTGTTGGGTAAGTGAGTCGATCTGCTCCTGGTGCCGCTGGAATTTTACTGCCAATTCCGCTTGACTTGCTTCTAGGCCTTGAAGGCGTTCATAGTCCCGCTTCCTCTGCTCCTCCTCCATCTTCCTCTTCTTCTCCTCCGCAATCTTCTTTCTCGCACAGGTTCTGTAGTCGGTGTTCCAGTCTGAAAACCCCTCATACCACGGAATAGCGCCCTTGCCTCGTGTTCTTCCCGGGTGTTCAGGATTTCCTAGGGCACGCGTAAGCTCGTCGTTCTCTCTGTTGGGCTGAAACACCCCCGATTGTGCCTCTTCTATTGCAACAAGTATCGCATCATCCGCTCCCTTCAGACTTGCCTTCGTTGAAACATTGCCTGTCTTCGGGTCCAACTCCCCCCCATGTGCATAGAACCAAGTCCTGCACCTGGGGGGCCAGCTCTTAGTAACCGGAGTGACACCTGCATCCTCCATCTCTTTCTCAGACTTATCCCACTTAGGCATTGCCACCACATAGCCACCTGGCCCCAGCTTATGGAACTTATCCTTTTTTCGACATTCTTCTTGTTTATTCTCGACCGTTCCTTAGCTAATTCCGAATCCTTGAATTTCATGAAATCATCCCAATGAGCATGTTGGTTCTCTAGTGTTCCCTCGAATACTGGAGTCTTCCTTCCTCCCTTGACGTACTTGTCCCATTCACGATTCTTGTGGTTCTTGAATGCAACCGCCATCTTCCTAAGAGCAGCGTCCTTGACTTTCTGCACATCTGCTTTTGTGAAATGATCTGGTAGGGTGAAATGTTCCATGAGAGTATCCCAAAGCAGATCTTTTTGATTCTTGTCGACAAAAGTAACATCTGGACGTGGCTTTGCTGGCTCTCTCCATTCTTGAAGTTTGATTGGGAGTTGGTCCTTCACAAGAACTCCGCACTGACGAACGAACATGTCCGCAATCTTCTTAGGCGCTAATGGTTCGCCGTTAGGTCTGACTGCCTCGATATTGTACTTTACGCCCTCCTTCAACTTTTTGTTCGGGCCTCGTTTCGTCCTTTTGCCTGAAGACTTGCTCGATCCGGATGGTTGAAAGAACAAAGATCGATTCATTAATATATCTTCAAGTCATTTAAAACATGTGATGATCACCAGATGCCTGCTTATATAAATATACCTCGCCAGTCTTTGTTGTTTCTGGATCAACATGTTCATCGTCATCGTCATAATCGTAGTTCATGACTTCATCAATTCGGTCGTCGCGATCGAATATCATATCACCCTCTCTGGTGTTGTTTAGAAATTCGGAGCCGTCATAATCTTCTTCTTCATTCTGATCATCATTTGGCCCGCGTATCATATCGAACATGGTCTATTCTCCCTCTTTGTCGGTATTGTCTGCCATAGCTTTTATTTAACTAATCCAAAAGAAATATAAAACAATTTAGTATTCAAATTACATCATCTCGAATAATAGATATAATCTCGAATACATCATCTAGAATAATAGATATAATCTCGAATACATCGTCTCGAATAATATATAATATTGAATAGTACATCACTGGCTAGGTAGCTAATTAAAGATCGAATACTACAGAAGAATCTAGGACACTCGCGGTTCCTGCGGCGCGGGCGGTGGACACCCAAAGAGAAGGAACCCTCACAGGCTCATAGCTGAAGTGAGATCCCCGAAGAAAATGCCAGGTATTGGAGAACCTGCCGCCTTCTAACGCAACCATGTAGCGATGGACGTGCTCGTCCTCCTCCCTGACACGGCGACGTACCACCTCCGGCGGGGCCGGGTCCCTCCGCACCGAAACTGGCCCACGCGAACGCCACCAAACGAGATCAGGGTCGACGACGGGACCCGGGGCCGGGTTCCTCATCAAGCGGCGCGCCCCTCCAGGTAGCACCTCCCAGTGCCAGCCCGGCGGAGCCCAGTCCCGGACATAGGTCAGCCGGACATCATCGCGGACGGGTCGACGGCGAGGATACGGGCCGGGCATCGTCGAGAACAAATACTAGATATATGCCCGCAAAAAGTAACATTTTTTTAATGATTGGATTTTGATAACTAAAATTTCTAACATTTCTATATAACACTAATTATGCTATCATTGCATATGTCAAAAATCTATATACTATTTCATACTAATTAAGCATCTAGCACTAAAAACAGAAAACACAACTTCTATACATCCATTAAAAAACTGAAAAACAACATTATATAAAAAATTTCCATACTAATTAAACACTAATTATATCCATCTAACATGCATTCATACATATGTAATAGTGAAAAAATAATAATCCAAATAATCTAAACTAATTAAACATACAAAATACGTATATACATGCATTAATTCATACATATGTACGTGTGTGTGTGTGTGTGTGTTCATCATGCTTGTGTGTGTGTGTTTATGGGCTCGGGGAGGGCCGGAGCCCATGGTGGCCGCCGGGGGCGAGGGAGAGGGGTTAGAGGGGGAGAGCTCACAGTGGGGCAACGGCGACGGCGAGGCGACGGCCGGGGGCGGTAACGGGCCGCGGCGTGACGCGGGGGCGGCGACGTGGGGACGGCGCGACGGGGACGGGCCCGAGACGGCGACGGGGACGGGGGCAGCGACGGGGACGGGGACGGGGGCAGCGACGGCGACAACGTCGATCGAATGGGGAAACAGAGGAAGAAATGAAATTTTCGCAACTACTGTATATATAGGAGAGGCCTTTAGTACCGGTTGGAGCCACCAACCAGTACTAAAGGCCAACTTTGGCCAGGCGAAGAGGCGGGAAGACGAGGCCTTTAGTACCGGTTGGAGCCACCAACCGGTACTGAAGGGTGGTCTTTAGTACCGGTTGGAGCCACCAACCGGTACTAAAGGCCTCGCGCTGCCACCCCAAAGTTTAGTCCCACCTCACCGGGCGAATGGCAGCCGCACTAGTTTATAAACCCAGCCGCGGCTACCACTTCGAACTCCTCTATATAGCACGCTTGTGGGCCTAAACTCTGCGCGCTGCCCTGTGAGTCTGCTGGGCCTTTAAGGCCTGTAATTACACACCTGTGGCCTATCAGGCCCACAGGGCAGCGCCCCAATTTTTTATAGTTTTTTTCTTTTCTGCTTTATTTTCTTCGATTTATTTTTCGTAGTTTTTTGTATAGTTTTTTCTTTTCTGTTATATTTATTTTCTTCTATTTTTTTGTGAGTATTTTTTTATCAAGTTTGCCAAAATTCAACATTTTCAGAGTTCATTTTGTAGTGATTTTCAATTTCACGGTCATTTTGTAAACGATTGAAAAATAGAAAATATAATTTTTTTTCTTTTCTGCTTTATGTTTTCTTCTATTTATTTCTGAGTAGTTATTTCTTTTCTGCTATATTTATTTTCTTCTATTTATTTATGAGTAGTTTTTTTATATAATTTTTTTCTTTTCAGCTATAGTTTTTCTTCTTTTCTGCTATTTTTTCTTTTCTGCAAAACTTGATGGTCAAAGTCTGGAGTTATAACTTAAAAAAAAAAGAAATGTCGACGTGCAATTAGTTTTTGCCATAACAGAAGAAGTCCGGAGTTGTAATAAGTTATTAAAAATAAAAAAGAGGTGCAATGCTCGTTAATTTGCTTCAAGCCTTTCGGAATAGTGTAAACTGCACTGCGCATAGCTCCGTGCAGTCTACCGTATTCCTGAAGGCTTGAAGCTAAGCAACATGAGCATTGAGCCTCTTCTTCATCATCTCTGCACTCAGGGCTTATAAACCGCTCCTAGTCCCTCTCACTTCGCGAGTTGGGACTAAAAAACATCTTACGTCTGGTTCATCCATGAACCGGTACTAAAGGTGCTCGTGGGGCCCCAGCCTTACCTGACACAACCTCATTAGTACCGGTTCGTGGTACAAACCGACACTAAATGGTGATGGTGGGGCCATAGCCTGACCAGAGGCTGACACAACCTCTTTAGTACCGGTTCGTGGCATGAACCGGTACTAAAGGTTCGCCACGAACCGGTGCTAGTGATCGCCGCCACGAACCGGCACTAGTGTACACATTAGTGTCGGCTGAAATTCCAACCGGCACTATTGTGCTTCACATTTGACCCTTCGCCACGACCTGGTACTAAAGGGGGTGCGCTGGCGTAGGTGCGGTGCGGAAAGTTTAGTCCCACCTAGCTAGCCGAGGGGCGACCGCACTGGTTTATAAACCCCCTTGTGGTCGCTCTCTCGAGCTCCTCTCCAAAGCAGGCCTACTGGGCCTACGTGTTCTTTGCTGCCCTATGGGCCCACTTGGCCTTTGCGGGCCTGCATCCTGGCCCAACAACAGGTTGGGTTTCTAGTCGTATGCAGGCCGCTCTGGCCTAGTAGGCGGGCTTTTTTTTATTTTTTTTGCTTTATTTATTTTTGTGTTTTTTTTGTGTATTTAGAGTTTCTTTGTGAATATTTTTGCTTTAGGTACAGAAAATTACAAACTTTCTGTTAGTGCCCGTAGTTTTCAAATTTGAATAGTTTAAATTTTGAATTATTTGAAATTAGTGTGAATCACTAGTTTGTGAATAACTTAACTTTAAAAATCAGTAAAGGCATGAAAGAATTTGTTTGCACATAAAATTTCTTCGCGTTTCAAATGCCAAAACACATAACTACCCTAACTATTACAGAGATTCCCCTCTGGGTGTGAAACACAGAAGAAAGTGATGATAGTGAAGCCGATCACATCCCAGATCTTTGGGTGTGAAACTTTTTCTTCGCGTGTGTCCCTTTGCGCCGTAACCATGGAAAATCTTCATCATTTAACGGGATGCTCGGGTCAATATTCACTGTGAATGGAGCAATTTCATCAAACTTTTCATAATCTTCTGACTTGTCTGTCTTGTCATCCACTCCCACGATGTTTCTCTTCCCAGAAAGAACTATGTGCCGCTTTGGCTCATCGTACCATGCATTCGCTTCCTTATCTTATCTTTTTCTTGGCTCGGTAGACATGTCCTTCACATAGAAAACCTATGCCACATCATTGGCTAGGACGAATGGTTCGTCTGCATACGCAAGATTGTTGAGATCCACTGTTGTCATTCCGTACTGCGGGTCTTCCATTACCCCGCCTCGTGTCATATTGACCCATTTGCACCGAAACAAAGGGACCTTTAAACCACGTCGATAGTCAAGTTCCCATATGTCCTGTATATAACCATAATATGTTTCCTTTCCCGTCTTGGTTTCTGCATCAAAGCGGACACCACTGTTTTGGTTGGTGCTCTTCTTATCTTGGGCGATTGTGTAAAATGTATTACCATTTATCTCGTACCCTTTGAAAGTCATTATATTCAAAGATGGTAACTGGGACAGCAAGTACAGGTCATCTTCAATAGAGGTGTCATGCATGGTACGTGTCTGCAACCAGCTGGCGAAACTCCTGGTTTGTTCACGTGTAATCCAGTCATCAGACTGCTCCGGGTGTTTGGAGCGTAGCAAATTCTTGTGTTCATCCATATATGGAGCCACCAAGGTGGAATTCTATAGAACTGTGTAGTGTGCTTCAGTGAGAGAATTTCCGTCCATACATATTATTTGTTCCCCTCCTAGCGTGCCTTTTCCATCCAGTCTGCCCTTATGCCGCGATTCAGGAACACCAATCGGCTTAAGGTCAGGAATAAAGTCAATACAAAACTCAATGACCTCCTCATTTTGATGGCCCTTGGAGATGCTTCCTTCTGGCCTAGCACGGTTATGAACATATTTCTTTAAGACTCCCATGAACCTCTCAAAGGGGAACATATTGTGTAGAAATACAGGACCCAAAACGTTAATCTCTTCGCATAGGTGAACTAGGACGTGCGTCATGATGTTGAAGAAGGATGATGGGAACACCAACTCGAAACTGACAAGACATTGCACCAAATCATTCTGTAATCTTGGTATGATTTCTGGATCGATTACCTTCTGAGAGATTGCATTGAGAAATGCACATAGCTTCACAATGGCTAATCGAACGTTTTCCGGTAGAAGCCCCCTCAATGCAACCGGAAATAGTTGCGTCATAATCACGTGGCAGTCATGAGACTTTAGGTTCTGGAACTTTTTCTCTGCCATTTTTATTATTCCCTTTATATTCGACGAGAAGCCAAACGGCACCTTAAAACTGAGCAGGCATTCAAAGAAGATTTCCTTCTCTTCTTTGGTAAGAGCGTAGCTTGCATGACCCTGATATATGCCGTCTTCTCCGTGCATACGTTGCTGGTCCTCCCGTGCCTCAGGTGTATCTTTTGTCTTCCCATACACGCCCAAGAAGCCAAGCAGGGTCACACAAAGATTCTTCGTCACGTGCATCACGTCGATTGCGGAGCGGACCTCTAGGTCTTTCCAATATGGCAGGTCCCAAAATATAGATTTCTTCTTCCACATGGGTGCGCGTCCGTCAGCGTCCTTCGGAACAGGTTGTCTGCCAGGACCCTATCCAAATATCACCTTAAAATCCTTGACCATATCATGTACATCAGCACCAGTACGGTGGCGAGGCTTCGTCCGGTGATCCGCCTCACCTTTGAAATGCTTGCCTTTCTTTCTTACGGGATGCCTGCTCGAAAGAAATCGACGATGTCCCAGGTACACATTCTTCTTACAACTATTCAAATATATACTGTCGGTATCATCCAAACAGTGCGTGCATCCGCGGTATCCCTTGTTTGTCTGTCCTGAAAGGTTACTGAGAGCAGGCCAATCATTAATGGTCACGAACATCAACGCCTTTAGTTCAAATTCTTCCCCCATGTGCTCATCCCACGCACGTACACCTGTTCCATTCCACAGTTGTAAGAGTTCTTCAACTAATGGCCTTAGGTACACATCAACGTCGTTGCCGGGTTGCTTAGGGCCTTGGATGAGCACTGGCATCATAATGAACTTCCGCTTCATGCACAACCAAGGAGGAAGGTTATACAAACATAGAGTCACAGGCCAGGTGCTATGGTTGCTGCTCTGCTCCCCAAAAGGATTAATGCCATCTGCGCTTAGACCAAACCATACGCTCCTTGCGTCATCTGCAAACTCCTTCTCGTACTTTCTTTCGATTTTTCTCCACTGCGACCCGTCAGCGGGTACTCTCAACTTTCCGTCTTTCTTACGGTCTTCTCTGTGCCATCGCATCGCCTTGGCATGCTCTTTGTTTTGCAACAAACGTTTCAACCGTGGTATTATAGGAGATTACCACATCACCTTGGCAGGAATCTTCTTCCTGGGGCGCTCGCCCCCGACATCACCATGCTCATTGCGGCTGATCTTATAGCACAATACACCACATACCGGGCAAGCATTCAAATCCTCGTACTCACTACGGTAGAGGATGCAATCATTAGGGCATGCATGTATCTTCTGCACCTCTAACCCTAGAGGGCAGACAGCCTTCTTTGCTTCGTACGTACTCTCGGGTTATTCGTTGTCCTTTGGAAGCATATCCTTTATCATTACCAACAACTTTCCAAATCCCTTGTGAGATACACCATTCTCTGCCTTCCATTGCAGCAATTCCAGTGTGGTGCCCAGCTTTTTCTTGTCACCTACACAATTCGGGCACAACAATTTTTTGTGATCCTCTAACATGCGCTGCAACTTCTTCTTCTCCAAATCACTTGCGCAGTTTCTCTTTGCATCGGCAATGGCCCGACCTAGATCATCAACGGGCTCATCTGATGCCTCTTCTTCAGCTTCTTCCCGCATTGCCGGCTCAGCTTCTTCCTGCATTACTGGCTCAGCTTCTTCCCCCATTGTTGTATCATCGTATTCAGGGAACCCATGGCCAGGATAGCTGTCGTCGTCCTCTTCTTCTTCATTGTCTTCCATCATAACCCCTCTTTCTCCGTGCTTGGTCCAAACATTATAGTGGGGCATGAAACCGGACTCAAACAGGTGGACGTGAATGGTTCTTGACGTAGAGTAATTGCGACCATTCTTACAGCCAGCACATGGACAAGGCATAAAACCATCCGCCCTCTTGTTTGCCTCAGCCGCAAGCAAAAAAGTATGCACGCCCTCAATGAACTGGGGAGAGCATCGGTCATCGTACATCCATTGCCGGCTCATCTTCATTACACAACACCGAATAGACCAAATTAATACAAGTTCATACATAAAATTCATACAACACTTAAATGCAACAAACAAATAACTCTCTAGCTAAAGCATTTAAATGCAAAAACAAATGCGATCAAGATCGCAACTAAGGTAACAATTGATCCAACAGCATAATGATACCAAGCCTCACTATCGATGGCATATTTTCTAATCTTTCTAATCTTCAAGCGCATTTTCTCCATCTTGATCTTGTGATCATCGACGACATCGGCAACATGCAACTCCAATTCCATCTTCTCCCCCTCAATTCTTTTCAATTTTTCTTTCAAGTGCTCGTTTTCTCTTTCAACTAAATTTAATCTCTCGACAATAGGGTCGGTTGGAATTTCCGGTTCACATACGTCCTAGATAAAAATATCTATGTCAACTTGATGGGCATAATTTGTCATAAACACGAAATGCAACAAATAGTTTTAAAAGAGAATATACCACATCCGAGTCATAACAAGGATGAGGGCCGACGGGGACGGATATCAAAACCATGGCACTATGTATAACAAACAACGTACGGGTAAGGTAATTATTATATGAGTAACTATATATCCAAATCACACAAACATCAATTTTTTATATAAAATTTCATGAACAAGAGGCTCCCCACAAGGTGGTGCCGGCGACGGGACGGTGCGGGCGATCGACGGTGGTTATGGCAGAGATTTAGAAGGCACTAAGTAAACCACACCTACATATGCAAACTAAGTGTTATTTTGACCTCAAATTGCATATAAATCAAATACTACCACATATAGTTCCTCCCAAATTACTAAAACCCACAATTAATCACTATATAAACCAATGCAAGAGCTAATCTAGCAATGAGAGATGAAATGACAAAGTTGCTAACCTTGGTGATCATTTGAATGGATGAGGGCCTGCAAATCTTGACAAATTTGGGGCAAATTTTCTGATGAACTTGAGAGGAAGAAGGGAAGAACAGAGGAGAGGGAGAGGGGAAAGGGGGAAGAACAGAGTGCGGGTGGACGAAGGGTTTATATAGGACGACCTTTAGTACCGGTTCGTGCCACGAACCGGTACTAAAGGTGCTGGAAGGGCCCCACTCTGACAACATCCTGCAACCACTTTCTTTAGTACTGGTTCGTGGCACGAACCGGTGCTAAAGGATTGCAACGAACCGGTACTAAAGAGCTCCTCCCACCTAGCCGTTGGAACCGGCACTAATGGACACATTAGTGCCGGTTCTGTTACAAACCGGGACTAATGTGTCTCACATTTGACCCTTTTTCTACTAGTGCCCATAAACATCCAAAAGGGGTAATATAATAGCATGGAACAATCAAAAATTATAGATACGTTGGAGACGTATCACTTGCATTGTTGTAACTTTTTACGACTAGCTCTTTTATCATTTCCATTATCGAGAAATAGTTCCTTGGTCCTCACTAAGGATATTCTTGACCGCTGTCCAGTGATCAACTCTTAGATCAAAATTGTACTCCCTTGCTAAACTCAGAGCAAGGTATACAATAGGTCTGGTACATACATACTTAATAGAACCTATGTCTGAGGCATAGGGAATGACTTTTCATTCTCTTTCTATTTTCTGCCATGGTCGGGCTTTGAGTCTTACTCAACTTCACACCTTGCAACACAGGCAAGAACTCCTTCCTTGACTCTTCCATTTTGAACTATTTCAAAATCTTGTCAAGGTATGTACTTATTGAAAATCTTATCAAGCGTCTTGATCTATCTCAAAAGATCTTGATGCTTAATATGATTAGCAAGCTTATTAACTTTCTCTTGTTTGGTGCTTAAATCCTCCAGCGCTTGCTGTTGCACAAGAAAGTACGCATCTGAATTGTGCAGGGACTTCCTCAGTCCTTCGGCTTCTTGTCGCAGCACAACTGACTAATGCCTTTCAGCTTGTAGTAGAGACTTTAGAAGCCGAAGTGATTCAGGCAGCGATTTCGAAGAGCTTGTGCCAGCGGTACTGGCCAGTAACTGGAACACTACATCAACGCAGGACTATGGGGTTTGCTCACTGTCTACAAGATCGTTTTTATCACCTTTCTTGGAGACCAACAGGGTTGTCTCACTATCTTGAACCTTATCTGCATTACTTTCTCTACCATTGCATAGTGGGGTGCTCTTCTCCAATATTCTGTTTGCATACTACAAGAGAAACAAGCAGACACATCACAGGTTTAGCTTGTAGTATACCAAACTCATTTTGGTAAACTGGTTCAGTAGTAAGGTGGACAGGATAACAGCATGAAGAAAACATATATCTATGTACTATGGTCACTGTATTTTCCATATCATTCTAGTTTATGTTCCCTAATCAAGATAGAGACGCAGTTCAACTCATATATTTTGAAGACACAGCAGCATAGACAGAATATAAGTGTGAGAAACTACACAGCATTGGCAGCACTTGTAATGTGCATCACATGAGAACATAACTGTTTATACAACTTAAACTGAAATCAACATAGAGCAAGAAGTTAGAACAGCAATCCAGTTAAAGAAATAGGTTTAAAACATACCTGTTGCGCCATTGGAGTTTCAATTGGATCCTTCAAATTCGAAAGTAGTTGGTATGAGTAAATACAGTGATGCAATAGCAAAGGAGTATGGACCATAGCTACGAAATCTGACCTGAGAACAGTTGCTCTTCTACTTTAAACGTGGAGATTGGGTTAGCTGTGGCGGTCTTCGTGCTTTGGGCACTGCAGTAGCTTTACAAACTGCTCGTGTGGGGGTACTCTGTGGTGGACATGGTGCTTTGTCAACTATAAGTGGGTTACTATCCGCTGGGGTTGCGGTTAGATGGGTTGTAGCTGGTTCTCTGCCCAATGGTGTAAGTGTGCAATCTGGAAGAGTCTCGATTATGTGTGGTGGGGCTAGTTTGTGGGCCAGTACAACCATGGTTCTATCTGCATCGACGGGTAGCACTGTCTTTTGTGAAGAACGGGTTTTTGCTCCCTTAGATACTGCCATCACCCCCTCCAATTCAAATGGCTGATAAACAAGAAAAGAAATTGAACGTACAGACATTGTATGATAGACAGATGTGGTAATTCACATATATGTTGTCTAACCAAATAGGACAACATGAAACAATTTCACATATATGATGCCTATCTAAACAGGATAGCATGACACAGTTTCAGATATATGATGGATAACTTAACAGGATATAATGGCATAATTCAACATATGATGAGTACCTAAACAGGATGACATGACAAAACTATATGATGTCTTTCTAAAATAGGTTGGGATGAAATAATTCACATACATGTTGTCTAAGTATAAAGAAAGCAAACAAGAGGCATTCACACAAAGCATGTCTAATCTAAGCAGATGGCATGGCAATGCAAGACACCATATGCATGATATGAGCAATATAACCCAGCCAAGTTAGAGCATGCACCTCGGGGGGGAATACGACTGGTCATCTCTCTATGAATCCTCCTCTGAGGAGCTATCTGTAACCAGCAAGAAATCTGCATCGACAGGTAGCACTGACTGCTCAGAAGAACTTGTTTTCACTCCAGATTTTCCCATGACTGACTCAAATGGCTGATGCACAGGAAGAGTAGATGAATTTATAAACATTGTTGAAAAATGGAATACATTATGGAAAAAATATGGCATGATACAATTCACATATACGATGACTGGCTAAACAGGATGGCATTGCATGATTCACGTATATGATGCCTGGCTAAAGAAGATGGCATTGCATAATTCCCATATACTCCCTCCGTTCCTAAATATTTGTCTTTTTAGAGATTTCAAATGGACTACCACATACGGATGTATATAGACATATTTTAGTGTAGATTCACTCATTTTGTTCCGTATGTAGTCACTTGTTGAAATCTCTAAAAAGACAAATATTTAGGAATAGTGGGAGTATGGTATAGAAACCAAACAGGTGGCATTCACACAAAGCAAATCTAAACTAAGATGATGACATATAAGATGTATAATGTAAGCAATGCAAGGTGCCATATGCATGATATGACCAACATCAGCATGCCAAGTTAGACCAAACACCTCAGGTGGTAAACAGGCATGGTCGGCTCCTTATGAATCTCCATCTGAATAGTTATCTTCCTCTGGAATACAATCTGGAAATGCAGGAGAGGGGGGGGGCACTTCGCCTACCATGGAGCAGCGTCTGCATGACATTATATTCGCACGCAACGGTCTTCTCTTTTTCTCTACATGTTCAGTACGATTGTGTACAATATCTGACATGCATAATAAAAAATAGTTAGATTTTGTAAGGCCTAAGGGGTGCATGCAAAAATCAAGACTGATGGTAGCAAATGAGTGGATGGATCCAAAACTAATGATAGCAGATACATTATAGCTTTAGTTTAAAAAGATAGACAATGGATCATCTAATGTTTGTTGCCCACCCAACATGAACCACATAGAAGACCCCAGATGAACCAGATAGCAGACAGATACTATTTGTTGCTGGCTCGATATGA
The DNA here is from genome assembly GCF_002162155.2 of Triticum dicoccoides. Taxonomy (NCBI): domain Eukaryota; kingdom Viridiplantae; phylum Streptophyta; class Magnoliopsida; order Poales; family Poaceae; genus Triticum; species Triticum dicoccoides. The sequence goes on from NC_041385.1 coordinate 777,093,978, forward strand.
GACCCATGGGCAATTCAAAACTCAAGATTGAACGATAAAGTAGCAGGTAATAATAATCGATGTATAACATAAGCAAACATGAAAGACTGTGACCTCTCTTCCGGAACTATGTAGTCCTCAGGTTCATCTGCTCAGCCGATGATGGTAATGCAGTTGGTGTGGCTGCCGGCAACAGGGAAGATGATCTGAGGCGGCGAAAGAAAGTCTGCAGGGGGGATCTCTGTTGTAGTGAACGCTTCTGTCGATGCTGCACCTCAGGTGGGGTGGATGACGGCACGGCAGGAGCAGGACATAACACACAGAGTTTTCTTTGACGCCAATCTGAAAATGAAGTAAATCTGTAAGGGCTCCTTAGAATTGGAGGATTCTATAAATGCAGGGACAGGAAAAACACAGGAATAGGATAGGAATGTGATGTCTACTACACAACCTTCTTCTTGTAGACGTTGTTGGGCCTGCAAGTGCACATGTTTGTAGGACAGTAGCAAATTTCCCTCAAGTGGATGACCTAAGGTTTATCAATCCGTAGGAGGCGTAGGATGAAGATGGTCTCTCTCAAGCAACCCTGCAACCAAATAAAAGTCTCTTGTGTCCCCAACACACCCAATACAATGGCAAATTGTATAGGTGCACTAGTTCGGCGAACAGATGAAGATACAAGTGCAAAATAGATAGTAGATATAGGTTTTTGTAATATGAAATTATAAAAACAGCAAGGTAACTAATGATAAAAGTGAGCGTAAACGATATTGCAATGATAGGAAACAAGGGCTAGGGTTCATACTTTCACTAGTGCAAGTTCTCTCAACAATAATAACATAGATAGATCATATAACAAGCCCTCAACATGCAACAAAGAGTCACTCCAAAGCAACTAATAGCGGAGAACAAACGTAGAGATTATGGTAGGGTACGAAACCACCTCAAAGTTATTCTTTCGGATCGACCTATAAAAGAGTTCGTACTAGAATAACACCTTAATACACAAATCAACAAAAACCCTAATGTCACCTAGATACTCCATTGTCACCTGAAGTATCTGTGGGCATGATTATACGATATGCATCACACAATCTCAGATTCATCCAACCAACATAAAAATACTTCAGAGTGCCCCAAAGCTACTACCGGAGAGTCAAGAACGTGTGCCTACCCCTATGCATAGGTTCATGGGCGGACCCCGCAAGTTGGTCACCAAAACATACATCAAGAGGCACATGATATCCCATTGTTACCATAGATAAGCACGACAAGACATACATCAAGTGTTCTCATAAAAGACTCAATCCGATAAGATAACTTCAAAGGGGAAACTCAATTCATCACAAGAGAGTAGAGGGGGAGAAACATCATAAGATCCAACTACAATAGCAAAGCTCGGGATACATCAAGATCGTGCCATAGAGGGAACATGAGAGAGAGAGAGAGATCAAACACATAGCTACTGGTACATACCCTCAGCCTCGAGTGTGAACTACTCCCTCCACGTCATGGAGAGCGTCGGGATGATGAAGATGGCCACCGGTGATGGATCCCCCCTCTGGCAGGGTGCCGAGAAGGGCTCCCGAGAGGTTTTTGGTGGCTACAGAGGCTTGCGGTGGTGGAACTCCTGATCTATCTTCTTTTTGGAAGTTTTAGGGTACGTAGGTATATATGGGTGGAGCTACGGGGGCCCCACGAGGCAGGGGGGCGCGCCCTAGGGGGGTGGGCGCGCCCCCCACCCTCGTGAGCACCTCCCGTATCTTCTGACGTGGGGTCCAAGTCCATCAGGTGGGTTTCCTTCCAAAAATAACTTCTCCAGTTGATTTTGTTCCGTTTTGACCCCGTCTGATATTCCTTTTCCTCGAAACACTGAAATAGGCATAAAACATCAAATCTAGGCTGGGCCTCCGGTTAATAGGTTAGTCCCAAAAATAATATAAAAGTGGAAAATAAAGCCCAATATTGCCTAAAATAGTAGATAAAGTAGCATGGAGCAATCAAAAATTATAGATACGTTGGAGACGTATCAAGCATCCCCAAGCTTAATTCTTGCTCGTCCTCGAGTAGGTAAATGATAAAAAGAGAATTTTTTATGCGGAGTGATACTTTGGCATAATTTCAATGTAAATCTTCTTAATTGTGGTATGAATATTCAGATCTATAAGATTCAAGACAAAAGTTCATATTGACATAAAAATAATAATACTTCAAGCATACTAATCAAAGTAATCATGTCTTCTCAAAATAACATGGCAAAAGAAAGTTCATCCCTACAAAATCATATAATTAGGCTATGCTTCATTTTCGTCACACAAAGATGTTCCCAACTTCTATACCCCCGATGACAAGCTAAGCAATTGTTTCATACTTAAACAATCTGAAACTTTTTCAACCTTCACGCAATACATGAGCGTGAGCCATGGATATAGCACTATGGGTGGAATAGAATATGATGATGGGGATTGTGTGGAGAAGACAAAAAAGGAGAAAGTCTCACATTGATGAGGATAATCAACGGGCTATGGAGATGCCCATCAATTGATGTCAACATGAGGAGTAGGGATTGCCATGCAACGGATGCACTAGAGCTATAAATAAATGCTCAACAAAAGAAAACTAGTGGGTGTGCATCCAACTTGCTTTCTCATGAAGACCTAGGGCATTTGAGGAGGCCCATCGTAGGAATATACAAGCCAAGTTCTATAATGAAATATTTCCACTAGTATAAAAAGACAACTTATGAGACTCACTACATGAAGAACAAGGTGCTACTTTGAAGCACAACTTATGAGAATCACTATATGAAGAACAAGGTGCTACTTTGAAGCACAAGTGTGGAAAAAGAGATAGTAGCATTGCCCTTTTTATTTAAATTTTTTTTGGGCCTTTCTTTTTTCTTTTTTTGGCCTTTCTTTTTTTTGATTGGGCAATGCTCTAATAATGATGATCATTACACTTCTATTGGTTACAACATAAGGATTACAACTCGAAACTTAGAACAAGATATGACTCTATATGAATGCCTCCGGCGGTGTACCGGGATGGTGCAATGAATCAAGAGTGACATGTATGAAAAATAATGCATGGTGGCTTTGCCACAAATACGATGCCAACTACATGATCATGCAATGGCAATATGACAAAAGTAATGTATGTCATGATGATGATGAACGAACGGTGGAAAGTTGCATGGCAATATATCTCGGAATGGCTATGGAAATGTCATAATAGGTAGGTATGGTGGCTGTTTTGAGGAAGATATAAGGAGGTTTATGTGTGATAGAGTGTATCATATCACAGGGTTTGGATGCACCGGCGAAGTTTGCACCAACTCTCAAGGTGAGAAAGGGCAATGCACGGTACCAAAGAGGCTAGCAATGGAGGAAAGGTAAAAGTGCGTATAATCCATGGACTCAACATTAGTCAAAAGAACTCATATACTTATTGCAAAAATTTAGAAGTCATAAAAAACCAAGTAATACGCGCATGCTCCTAGGGGGATAGATTGGTAGGAAAATACCATAGCTCGTCTCCGACCGCCACTCATAAGGATGCACAAGCCAGGTACACTTCATGTTTCAAATTTGTTACACAAATTTAACCATACGTGCATGCTACGGGACTTGCTAACTTCAACACAAGCATTCTTTAAATTCATAATCACCCAACTAGCATGAATTTGATATTATCACCTCCATATCTCAAAACAATTATCAAGCACCAACCTTATCTTAGTATTCAACGCACTCAAAAGAAAGTTTCACATGTCTTGAATATCAAGTATATTAATATTAAGCAAATTACCATGCTATTAATGACTCTCAAAATAATCTAAGTGAAGCATGAGAGATCAATAATTTCTTTAAAACAAATCTACCACCATGCTCTAAAAGATCTAAGTGAAGCAATAGAGCAACAATTATCACGCTCAAAAGATATAAGTGAAGCACTATGAGCAATAACAAAAACTACTCCGAAAGATATAAGTGAAGATCAATGAGTAGTCGAATAATTATGCAACTATGTGAAGACTATACCATTTAAAAATTTCAGATCTTGATACTTTATGCAAACAGCAAGCAAAGCTAAAGAAAACTACATTGCAAGGATAGCACAACTCATGTGAATAAGCAAAAAGTTGGGCTCAACCGATACTAACAGATAGTTGTTGAAGAAGAAAGGTGGGATGCCTACCGGGGCATCCCCAAACTTAGATGCTTGAGACTTCTTGAAATATTATCTTGGGGTGCCTTGGGCATCGCCAAGCTTGAACTTTTTTGTCTCCTTAATTCCTCTCATATCATGGTTTCTCTTTTTATCAAAAGCTTCATTCACAGCAAACTCAACAAGAACTCATGAGATAGGTTAGTATAAACCAATGCAAAACCTTATCATTTTCTATTGTAACAAATCACTAAAATTATTATTCAACATTGAATACTAAATGCCTCTGTATATTTAATACTCCTATCCTCAAATCGAATCATTAAACAAGCAAACATATGCAAACAATGCAACCATAGCAGCAATCTGCCAAAACAGTGCAGTCTGTAAAGAATGCAGGAGTATCAATACTTCCCTAACTCCAAAAATTATGAACTAAAATTCCCACTGTAATAAATTTATCATAGCTCAATATGCAAAAAGATTCAACGTTAGAAAATTCTCTGACTTTTCTAGGGAATTTTTGCAACAGCGGTAAACTTTATGTTTTCAAACAGCAACATGTATACTAGCAGAATAAGCATGGCAAAGGCTATCCTTGACCTTTTTATTGAACCTAAATAGGCAAAACATTATTATAACTAACATCAAGCAAAAACTAACAAAATAAATTGATGCTCCAAGCAAAACACATATCATGTGGTGATTAAAAATATAGCTCCAAGTAAAGTTACCGATGAACGAAGACGAAAGAGGGGATGCCTTCCGGGGCATCCCCAAGCTTAGTTGCTTGGTTGTCCTTGAATATTACCTTGGGGTGCCTTGGGAATCCCCAAGCTTAGGCTCTTTCCACTCCTTATTCCATAGTCCATCGAATCTTTACCCAAAACTTGAAAACTTCAACCACATAAAACTCAAAACAAAACTCGTAAGCTCTGTTAGTATAAGAAAATAAAACCACCACTTAGGTACTGTAATGAACTCATTATAAATTCATATTGGTGTAATATATACTGTACTCCAACTTATCTATGGTTCATACCCTCCGATACTACTCATAGATTCATCAAAATAAGCAAACAACACATAGAAAACAGAATCTGTCAAAAACAGAACAGTCTGTAGTAATCTGTATCAAACGTGTACTTCTGGAACCCCAGAAATTATAAAATAAATTTCTGGACCTGAGAAATTTGTCTATTAATCATCTGAAAAAAGAATCAACCTAAAATCACTCTCCATTAAAAAATGGCAGCTAATCTCGTGAGCACTAAAGTTTCTGTTTTTCACAGCAAGATCACATAAACTTCACCCAAGTTTTCCCAAAGGTTCTACTTGGCACTTTATTGAAACAAAAGCTATAAAACATGATTACTACAGTATCATAATCATGTGGACACACAAAAACAGTACGGATAAATATTGGGTTGTCTCCCAACAAGCGCTTTTCTTTGATGCCTTTTCAGCTAGGCATAATGATGACAATGATGCTCACATAAAAGATAAAAATTGTAACATAATGGGAGCATCATGAAGAATATGACTAGCACATTTAAGTCTAACCCACTTCCTATGCATAGGTATTTTGTGAGCAAACAACTTATGGGAACAATAATCAACTATCATAGGAAGGTAACACAAGCATAGCTTCAAGAATTTAAGTACATAGGGAGGAAACTTGATATTATTGCAATTCCTACAAGCATATGTTCCTCCCTCATAATAATTTTCAGTAGCATCACGAATGAATTCAACAATATAACCAGCACCTAAAGCATTCTTTTCATGATCTACTAGCATAGAAAATTTACCACTCTCCACATAAGCAACACTCTTCTCATTCGGAATAGTGAGAGTATCATAAAAGACTTGAACACTAAAAGTTCTTTCGACATTAAAAGAGTAATGTTCAGAAAAAGGGTAATCATAATCATGACAAGTTTTATAAATATAATCATTGCTACTTTTTATAGCATAAGTTTCATCCCAATAATCATCATAAGTAGCAACTTCGTTCTCATCATAAATGATTGAAACCTCTCCCAAGATAGTGGAATCAATAAATAAAGTTGACACTCTTCCAAATCCACTTTCATATCCATCACAATAAAATTCAACATCCTCCAAAATAGTGGGATCACTACTTCCTAAAGTTGACACTCTTCCGAACCCACTTTTATCAATATAATCATCATAGGTAGGAGGCATGCTATCATCATAACAACTTTGCATATCAAAACTTGGGATGCTAAAAATATCATCTTCATTAAACATAGCATCCCCAAGCTTGGGACAAACATTAATTCCAGCAAATATATTCTCAAGTATTTCATCCTCATCAAACATAGCTTCCCCAAGCTTGGTCCCTTTCATACCATAAGCATAATCACTCTCATCATTAAAAATATTGATAGCACCAATAGTATAGCAATTATCATCATCACAATGAGTAGTAGGAGCAACATAATTCGGGAGGGATTCCTTTCTACCTTCGTTGCTCCTTCTTTTCTTTTTCTTGTTCACATTATGTGTGGGTTCAACCTTTCTCTTCGAGCTCCTTATTGATGAGATTGGTTCAATAGAAAGCTCCTCCTCGTCACCTGATTCATCATAAGAAATAATAGGAGGATATTGGGAAGTCTCTTCCCTTTCATTAGCATTCTCTTCATCTTCTATTTGTTTTCTTTTCCTTATGTAATTGGCAATATAAGGATTTTCAATACAATTCACCGCACAATACATATAAATTTTCTCTAGATCAAAATGAAGAACTTTATCAAGGGTAAATTTTGGAATATCCTTGGTTATACGTTTAATTTCTTCATAACCCAAGAGCAAACTAAGTTCATTATGATGTGCAAGGGAAATCAAGTCATCACAATTTTTGGACACGATACGATCATTAAACAATTTGCATTGGGTACTCAAATGATCACGTTCGTTGCAAAGTTCACAAGTATGGCTAAGAAAAAATAATTTTTCAGCACATTCATCTAGCTCTTCTTGCAACAATCTGGTTTCTAAGTACTTATGCCTCTTGCAATATCTATCTCCCCTATTTGGTGTGTACTTACAAACCCAATGCACTCCACAAAAATTGACATGTTTATAGGAGGCATTTTCATCATAACTAGTGCAATCATCATTAGTACTATGGGTATTCAAGGAGTTCATACTAACAACATTGCAATCATGCTCATCATTCAAAGATTTAGTGCCAAACAATTTAATGCATTCTTTTTCTAGCACTTGAGCACAATTTTCCTTTCCATCATTTTCATGAAAGATATTAAAAAGGTGAAGCGTATGAGACAAACTCAACTCCATTTTTTTGTAGTTTTCTTTTATAAACTAAACTAGTGATAAAACAAGATACAAAAAGATTCAATTGCAACATCTAAAGATATACCTTCACTTACCTAGCCTCCACGGCAACGGCGCCAGAAAAGAGCTTGATGTCTACTACACAACCTTCTTCTTGTAGACGTTGTTGGGCCTGCAAGTGCACAGGTTTGTAGGACAGTAGCAAATTTCCCTCAAGTGGATGACCTAAGGCTTATCAATCTGTAGGAGGCGTAGGATGAAGATGGTCTCTCTCAAGCAACCCTGCAACCAAATAACAAAAAGTCTCTTGTGTCCCCAACACACCCAATACAATGGCAAATTGTATAGGTGCACTAGTTCGGCGAAGAGATGAAGATACAAGTGCAAAATAGATAGTAGATATAGGTTTTTGTAATCTGAAATTATAAAAACAGCAAGGTAACTAATGATAAAAGTGAGCGTAAACGGTATTGCAATGATAGGGAACAAGGCCTAGGGTTCATACTTTCACTAGTGCAAGTTCTCTCAACAATAATAACATAGATAGATCATATAACAAGCCCTCAACATGCAACAAAGAGTCACTCCAAAGCAACTAATAGCGGAGAACAAACGTAGAGATTATGGTAGGGTACGAAACCACCTCAAAGTTATTCTTTCAGATCGATCTATAAAAGAGTTCGTACTAGAATAACACCTTAAGACACAAATCAACCAAAACCCTAATGTCACCTAGATACTCCATTGTCACCTCAAGTATCCGTAGGCATGATTATACGATATGCATCACACAATCTCAGATTCATCCAACCAACATATAAGTACTTCAAAGAGTGCCCCAAAGCTACTACCGGAGAGTCAAGAACGTGTGCCAAACCCTATGCATAGGTTCATGGGCGGAACCCGCAAGTTGGTCACCAAAACATACATCAAGAGGCACATGATATCCCATTGTCACCACACATAAGGACGGCAAGACATACATCAAGTGTTCTCATAAAAGACTCAATCCGATAAGATAACTTTAAAGGGGAAACTCAATTCATCACAATAGAGTAGATGGGGAGAAACATCATCAGATCCAACTACAATAGCAAAGCTCGGGATACATCAAGATCGTGCCATAGAGGGAACAAGAGAGAGAACACGAGAGAGAGAGGTCAAACACATAGCTACTAGTACATACCATCAGCCTCGAGGGTGAACTACTCCCTCCTTGTCATGGAGAGCGCCGGGATGGTGAAGATGGCCACCGGTGATGGATCCCCCCTCCGACAGGGTGCCGGGAAGGGCTCCCAAGAGGTTTTTGGTGGCTACAGAGGCTTGCGACGGTGGAACTCCCGATCTATCTTCTTTTTTGGAAGTTTTAGGGTACGTAGGTATATATGGGTGCAAGGGGTACGTCGGTGGAGCTACGGGGGCCCCACGAGGCAGGGGGCGCGCCCTAGGGGGTGGGCGCCCCCCCCCCCCTCCCTCGTGAGCACCTCCAGTATCTTCTGACGTGGGGTCCAAGTCCATCAGGTGGGTTTCCTTCCAAAAATAACTTCTCCAGTTGATTTTGTTCCGTTTTGACTCCATCTGATATTCCTTTTCCTCGAAACACTGAAATAGGCATAAAACAGCAAATCTGGGATGGGCCTCCGGTTAATAGGTTAGTCCCAAAAATAATATAAAAGTGGATAATAAAGCCCAATATTGCCTAAAATAGTAGATAAAGTAGCATGGAGCAATCAAAAATTATGGATATGTTGGAGACGTATCAGAATGCACGTGCAAAACAGAGCATTTGGAAACATACGATTTCAGTCAACCTGGGTGTTTGGCTCACATGAATTGGAAGAACAGAGGAATGGAGAAACAAAGTGATGCAACGACTGTACAACCTCTTTGGCATATCCTTGTGGACCTCAGCATCATTGGGTTGGACGTGGAGGATGGTGATGATGCTGGTGTGACTGTCGGAGGCGGGGAAGAAGATCCGAGGCCTCTGGAAACGGCGCCGAGGGTACTGCTCCGCTGTGATGGACGGTTCCGTCGTTGGAGTAGCTCCGCTAAGGTGTAAGGCGACGAGGCTGAAGCATGACAAGACATACAACTTTAATCTGAAGTGGGACCCTAATATCATCTGCAATAGATGATGTAAAATACATCACCAAAAAGTGCTAGATGTAAACCGCATCAGCCGTGCCACGGCAGCTCCGACAGATGTTGTAAGTACTGTTCACTCTGAACTTAACTGAAGAAAATGAACTTCACAGTCGAAACTGAATTTTACTGTCGAAACTGATTGAACTAGTAACAGAGCATTGCAATAGATGTTTAGGGCATTCGAGCACTAGTAGCAGAGAAGAAGTGATCTAAATGAGCAGACGCTCGAGTAGGGAACACACTAGCAGAGAGCAAGTCGTGCAGTAGCATCGCGAGCGAGTGCTAAAGTAGCAACTCATGTAGCTGCCGGAGGTCGTGCAGCAGCAGCAGCAGCGCAAGCGAGAGCAAGAGCCGAGCAGCAGCACAAACAAAAGCAGGAGCAGTGCAGCAGCGCGACCGACAGCAAGAACAGAGCCGCAGCGCGAGCGAGAGCCGGAGCAGCTGCAGCTAGTGCCGTTGTGGAAGTCGCCACCGAGGAAGCAACGACATGGGGGAGAGACGCCATGGATGATGTGGCCGGCGACGGCGCCGTCGATGGAGATGCCATGTCTGCTCGGTATCGAGCACCGGCAGCCCCGTGAGATCGAATAAAAGATAAAATGCAACGGTGAGTGTTGAACCTCCTTGGTGGCGCTGAGTTGGCCTCGGCTTGATCGAAGGAATTGGTGAAGGTGCTGCGGTTCCGGTGGGGCAGGTCAAGACGATGTTGTGGGGATTGAGGTGGCGCGATAGATGAGGCGAACATCGGGGCAGCTCCTTGGAGGTGGAGGACAGTGCGGCTAATCCGGCGGGACAACGAGATTGACAATGGATCCTCATCCGGTGCGGTGGATGAGGGATGGCGAGCTGTTGCGGTGGACGACGTAGTCGGGGAAGAGTCTCCGACTGGGCAGCGGTCGCGAGGCCGACGGAGGAGTGTGGGGTTTCGCGGGTTTTGGCGGTTTTGGCAGCCTCTGTGTATGAAGGGGGGGCGAAAGCGGAGGGAGAGCCAAGCTTAGGGACACGCTTGTCCGAAATGTAGGGTAAGTTACCAGCGTACCCCCACCGGTTTTGACACCACGACGTGGAGCTTCATTTCCAGCTGAGGGGAAGAAGGGGGATTTTGCGTGTCTGGGCTGCGGGAGCGATTTCGGATGAGGAGGGAGTTCTCGCGTGCGTCCAAATTTCAGGATAACAAGGCGCGGCGCGGGTTGAAGAAGCGGGAGTTTCAAAGCAGGTGAGACAAAAGATACTCGAGCTTGAAAATTTCGGGATAACAAGGTGCGGATTCCTTGTTCAGCAGAACAAACTTAACGTGTAAAAAATCATATAAGACACAAGAGAGTCATGTCCCCTTTTACTATATTGCTATAGATGCCATTGAAAAAACTACAAGAAAAATGTAAAAAAAATCGGGAGAACAAGATTACCCTGCACAGTACCAAATCGATTCGCACTTCCCTCAACAACAACAAAAAACAAATCAATTCCCACCAAAGAAAGAGTAATGTCCCTTTTTATATGATTACAAATGCCATGATCTCGAATTTCAATTTTTGAATCCACGTTATGTTGAATTCGAATATATCATTAGGTGACCTTGCGGTTTATAATTGATGTAGTCGTACATTTTGATCGTCCATCATATATGAACATTTTACTCCACCATGTGAACATATATATTATCGTCTACCATATGGACTAAATTTGAATCAATTTTCCTTATTTGAATACGATTGTTGTCAAGTTATACAATAATTTAAATATTATCTTGATAACAAAAAGGCATGCATATAGCAGTAATCATATTTCACTATGAACTACATGTACCATACGCTCTCCAATTCAAATATCTGTATCCATTTTATGTTGAATTCAAATCATAGTACATTATTGGTCTAGGTAGCGAGATGTTCAGAATAATCTAAACCCTGTTTTCATACGTATAATTTTTGGCTGAATTGGGACAAGTTTTGGTATAAGCCTCTTGCAAAACCGGAGATTCTCTCAACAAGCCTCGTGGTTCCGAGAGGGGACGTGTCACCTTTGTGTGCGAAACGATATACGCTGCCTCCCCCTCATTTTATTTACAGAGGCAACATAGAACTATATGAGTGCCCTGTTAAATTTTGGAATTATTTCGGGTTCATTTGGCCTTTTTATAGATTAATTGAGTTTCTGGACTTTTAACGTGCATAATCTAAATATGAATTGCATGCACATGCTCAGGTGCACCAAAGTGGGTTGAAAAATCACATCTGTGTCCTTGGTTGAATTTCTAGGTCCCATGGAAGAAATGAGAATCAAATTCAAATGTCTGGGTGTCATGACTCTGCCAAGAACATCGAGAAACTTAGATTTTAAATTCATGTAAATCCAAAACTCGGCTGGAAATCATGAAACTTGGCATGGTGTCATGTCATGGCACTAACATGTTGTGGTAAAAAATTGGGCCTATTTGGAAGCTCGTGGTTCTAAGAGGGAACGTGTCACCTTTGGTCATTTAATGTGCATAAGTCAAATTTGAACTACAAGCACATGCTCTCGTGCACCAAAGTTGGTTGAAAAATCACATGTGTGTCCTCGGGTGAATTTCTAGGTCCCATGCAAGAAATGAGAATAAAATTAAAACATTTGGGCATCGTGGCTAGGCCGAGAACATTGAGAAACTTGGTTTTAAAATTCTTGTAAATCCAAAACACGTCTGAAAATAATGAAACTTGGCATGGATGTCATGACATGATACTACCATGTTGTGCTAAAAAAATGGCCGAATAGGAACAGATTTTGGTATAAGCTTCTTGCAAACTGAAGCTTCTCTCAAGAAGGCTCGTGGTTCTCAGAGGGAACATGTCACCTTTTAGTGCGAAACGATATACGCTGTCCCCCTTGAGTTTATTTACAAAGGCAACATACAACTACATGAGTGCCCTGTTAAATTTTGGAATTATTCTGGCTTCGTTTGGCCTTATTTACACATTAATTGAGTTTTTGGTCATTTAATATGCATGATTCAAATTTGAACTACAAGCACGTGCTCCCGTGCACCAAAGTTGGTTGAAAAACACATTTGTGTCCTTGGGTGAATTTCTACTACCATGCAAAAAATGAGAATAAGAGTCAAACATCTGGGCATCGTGGCTTGGTCGAGAACATTGAGAAACTTGGTTTTAAAATCATGAAACTTGGCATGGTGTCATGTCATGGTAGTACCATGCCGTGGTAAAAAAAATTGGCCGAATAGGAACAAATTTTGGTATAAGCTTCTTGCAAATCGGAGCTTCTCTCAAGAAAGCTCGTGGTTCTGGGAGGGAACGTGTCACCTTTATGTGCATAATTCAAATTTGAAATACAAGCACATGTTCCAGTGCACCAAAGTTAGTTGAAAAATCACATGTCTGTCCTTGGGTAAATTTCTAGGTTCCATGCAAGAAATGGGAATGAAATTCAAAATTCTGGGCGTCGTGGCTGGGTTGGAAACATTGAGAAACTTAGTTTTTTAATTCCTGTAAATCCAAAACACGCATGAAAACAATGAAACTTGGCTTGGTGCCATGACATGGCACCAACATGTTGTGGTTAATTTGCAGTATGATTTATGAAGGCGCACACATTAACAATTAACAAAGTCATTTTGGAACAAGTGATGTCACGTTGCAATCGGAAACACAAGTATTATTGAAACCGTGGACATTCTACTTACTAGTACCATTTATGTGCCGCCACACGTCCCCATTTTTTATTAGCTAGGAGGCACCATGCAGGGTAGCTATTTGAGTACGAGAGGCGTGCGATCAGACCCCTGCGCGTGCTTATCGGGAGGAGAGCCCTTTGACCTCCATCTGTCGTCCACCTCTCTCCCAAGGTATCCATTAATGGCGCCCGAGCCTCTGTTTAATGGCGTGGCTATGTCTCACTCGACTGAGATTTAAGAGAGAGAAAAGAAAATCTGAAAGCATGGATCTTGATGTAAGATCCGACGGACCTATATAGCATCTACTGCGACTTATAGCAAGACTGATGAATATATAAGGACAACTTTTTTTTATCAAAGAAGGGCTTGCCCCTTCCGATTTTCATTACTGAAAACCACCACAATTCACAAGAAGTTCAGCACAACTCCAGCCTAACACGAAGGACTAAAAGCTACTCCCTCCGTCCCATAATATAAGACGCTTTTTGACACTAGTATAGTGTCAAAAAATGACTTACATTATGAGACGGAGGGAGTACCAGATTAAAATCGCAACATCCCAAGAGGCCAACAAAGGCCAAACATCCGTGCTAGAACCCAACATTTCACAACCGACGACACAATCCACATGCTAAACCAGGAAACTGAAGGAAGCCCACCAGCAACTAGAAGAACAACAACGCCATGGTCGCCACAGCAAGATTTTTCTTCATTCCAGCCTCGCAACATTGATCTTCCACAGAAAGATAAGGACGATTAATTGTCTTACATAATTAGAAAGATAATTTAAAAAGCCACATGCGGCTACGCCCCAAATACACAAGGGCAAAACAAGAAGGAAGACAAGGATCTGGCTCGCTGATCTCTACTTTCTTGATGCGTTGATGCAGGCCGCGGGAACTAGTCTCCGCGGTGAGCGGCGATGAGCTCTTCAATGTCCTCAAGATGCTGCTTGAGAACATCCACGGATTCCTCCACCAGCCTTTGGCGCTTGTTGCGGAGCATGTCATTCTCGTCCATAAGTTTCTTGACAATGACGCCGGTCCTCTTCGACAAGGCACTGGTCTCCTCCTGCTGGTCTGCACTTCGGACGATCTTCTCCCTCAGCAGGTCACGCTCGGCCCGGAGCCTCTCATTGCCCTACCTTAGTTGCCGGATGACGTCGGTAGCCTGTTCAAATGAGGCTTTCACGTCGTCCTGCAAGCTCGCCAAGCCGGAGATCTGATCCATCTGGCTATGGACGATCGCATGCATGCGCCTGTAACAGTCGTCGCCTACCCGCGAGAAATTTTCCCAGGCCACCATGGCGCTGCGGGACATCTCTGCTGCATTCGTGGCGTGGCGGGACATCTCTGCTGCTTTCGCAGCGCGACCGGACCAGTCTGCTGCATCGACGGCGTGGCGGGACCTCCGTGCTGCTTCAGCGGCGCAGCGGGACCTCTGTGCTGCTACTTCCGCACGGCGGGACATGTCGGATGCTCTCGCAGCGAGGCGGGACATCTCTCGTGCTTCCGCTTCCATGCTCGCCTCTCCCTGGTGGCAATCTCTCGACCCAGAACTCACGCTGGCCATGGCAGACGCAAGGGAAGGATGCCGAATGACTTGTTTGTTTTTGTGGATGAGGAGTTGAGGAGGAATGTGCAGTCATCTTGGCATACTAGTATTTATAACCGAGTACTAATACGCTCCTAAGGGGAAACCGTTTAGGTTGTGATCGGTGTGAATAGGTTTGGAATTCAATATAGCGTGGTACTAATACGCTCCTTAGTGGGAAACCGTTTAGGTTGTGATCGGTGTGAACAGGTCTGCAATATAGCGTGGAGTAATTTGGAATGTGATGAGACGCAAGCTCAAAAATTATAAATACCCGCGTGGTGAGCTCTAGGCTAGTCCTTTTCTCAGACGCATTAAACCTATCACTCGGGACTTCCGGCACGCACCATCGTGCCACCCACAAAAACTTGTACTCTCAGTTTAGTAGTACGTTATACAGGAAGAGAAGAGGTGCACGCACGCACTTGTCCTCTCACACACGCATCTGTTTTTCTCGAAAAGGAGGATGATGACCCCCGGCCTCTACATCTGGGAGTCACACACGCATCTGTAGCTATGAATTGTAGTATTCTCAACCATCTGATTGGCTCTATCATGGATGTACCTAAATACTAAAGCATGTCTAGATACATCTATATTTTGACAAATGGAAGGCATGTATTGTGGAACGGAGGGAGTGCTTGTCATCAAAATGGATAAAAAAGGACGTATCTAGAACTAAAATACGTCTACATACATCTCCTTTTATCCATTTTGATGACAAGTAGTACTTCTTACCCAAAGGAACTTTATATCCAACAGACACAAAATATCCGTTCGACTGTTGGAAATTACTGATCTGATGTCGAAGTAATTGCTGCATAGCCACCAAAACCCACCATTTCTTAAGCTAAAGTAGACCAAGGTAATCCCTATATTAGCATATTACTAAGATGAACAGAAGGCACTGTCGAAACATTTAGGACGTGAGCTTGTCAATCTGAATGTGGAGGGACATAAGCTTAGCCCGGGCCAGCAGCTTGGGCGGAACTATCAAGAAGGTCAGCTCCTGCACGTCGACGTCGCCGGGATCCTTGCTACTTGTCACCTCCATTTCCACCTCAACGGCGTCGGTCGTGCCTTTGGGCTCCCCGGCCGGGCCGTTCGCCATAGCTTGGCCCAGTAGTGCGGCAGTGGGGACCCCCCCTCTCTGATGCAGACGACCGACACTGCAATAGGCGCGCCGATGTCGAGCACGCCGCCGACCAAGAAAAACATGCGGCGGTCCTCCTCCACGAACAGCAAGAGCCGTGGCCTCGACAGTGGCACTTGCAGCTGGAGCACCTTGCCGTACTGGATCATGTGCACGGGCATGGGATGCGCGTTGCTGATGTGGTGGTAGAGCACCGGCGGCGGGCCTTCGTAGCCGCAGACGGGCTCGGGGCATTTGCAGGGCGCGAGTGGACACATGCTCTGGTGATCGGCGAGCTTGTGGTAAGTGACGTAGAGCCCACAGCCTTCGTGCCGGCACTCCACCCTCAGCAACGAAACGACGGTGTCCACCGTCGTGTTCCGCACGTCGAAGCCACCGCCACGCTCGCACTTCTGGCACTGTCGCTGGTTCCTGGGGCACTCGACGCGGCAGTCAGGTGCCCTCCCTTCCACTGCAGAAATCAATCGAACAGCACATCAATCAAGAAACCTGCACCTTGCTCAATCAGCCTAATGGACGAGGTGTATTCGAACCTCATACACTGGAGGCGTCAAGGGGTGGAGCCACAAGGGGCAGTGGAGCACGGTGAGGTCCATCGAGACCTTAGTGAGCTCCCTCGTCGGTTCCTGTTCCGTCTGCATGATCTCGCCCTCCTCGTGCACAACCATCTCTCGCTTGGGTCGGGGCATTACAAAGCTTTACCGTCACATACTTTATACTCCGCGCATAACTATCCTCCTGCATACCAAGGAAGGCAGTAGTTTGAGCTTTCTGGACAAATTTGCCCCTGCGCATGAGTAAGCTGCATAAATATCGACAATAACTGTGCATGCAATGGTTGGCTGGTCCTCCTTCCTTTTCGCTTGAGTTGGCTTCCCCAGGTGGTCAACCCGCATCCGGCGCTGCACGCGTTTGCCTGTAGCCATTTTCTACTTTGGAAACTGGCGCGATTAATGGGGGCAGAACTAATTGAGCGGGGGCACAGATGGAAACCAACGCGGACGCGCAGACTAATTTGAGTAAAACAAGAAAACGTTATACGCAAAGTAGAAGGAATTGGAGGGAGTACTACTTCAAGGTGCATTAAATCAACACATGCAAGTATCAAAAGGAGAGTCACGGCATGCATGCACGCGTTGTAATTAATGCATTGGTAACCCTAAATTATTGAAATATATTGAGTGCAGTGCTTTGATGTGTCGCATCAACACATACATCAATGAGAAGTTTGATTATCCTCTCCCTCACGGACTTAACTGCACCTGCCTTTGGCTGTATGACAGGTTGGCCACACACCTGTCGGGCCCACCTGTCATACACGCAATGACAGGAGCGTCCCTCCCTCGCCCATGAGCGTGGTGGCTGGCAAGACTAGGAGAAGCTTTCGCTACACGCTCTCCCTCCCGCACGCGGTGGACATGCAGTAGTTCAATCGGTGTCAGATGGCCAGAAGCATACTGTAGTACTCCTCCAGTGTAGTAGTACATGATCATTGTTCGACTTCCCGAAGAGGCGAAGAGCCAAGTGCAGCCCGGACGCTCGCGTGGTAGTTTCATGTGTAGAGTAGTCTAGATAGCGTGTACCGTGCTTGTAAGCTTAAAATCCTTGGGGTCGGCTCCATGCTATGTGGCCGTCTCGAAGTTTTTTTTTAATTAAAATAGTCTTCTGGCCCTACCTGTCACCCTAGTGATTGTAGTTTGCACGCTCATCTGGTCAAGACAGGAATATATATATTTTAATTTGTTTTTTTAAGGGGGGACTCCTCGGCCTCTGCATCAGAACGATGCATACAACCACATATATTTTAATTTGTGGTGGGTAAATGTTAGAGGTTGCAGCAAATATATTGTACACTGCGGGTCTTTCAGCCAAGTTTAGAGGCAAGCATGTGGGGCCAGTGCTATGATGTGTCGCGTCAACTCGTAGAACGAGGAGAAGCTTGATTTTACTACACACATTCTCCCTCGCCCATGCGCGTTGTTGCTTGCAAACTAGGACAGGCTTTTGCTTAGTAATACTTCTACAACAAGCTATCTGTCCCGCTCGCGGTGGACGGACATGCAGCAGTGGATTCGACACTGTAGAAGCAGTAGTAGTAACATCATTGTTTGTCTTCTCGAAGAGGCGAAGAGCCAAGCGCAAACTGACCATTGTAGTTGCGAACATTGGAGCACGCATTTAGCCAGGCTCTTGCATGAGACAAAATTGCTATGTGATCCCACTATTGTATTAGTACGTACAACTACTTGCTAGTATATCCCTGTAAACCAGAAAGGAGTATTTGCCCTTCTAGAGATTTCAACAAGTGACTAGACTACATCGAGACGGAGTACATATGGAGCAAAATGAGTGAATCTGCACCGTAAATAAATACGTACTAGTTCTACCATTTTCCTCTCTGAGGTGCACAATATTGAGTATACTGACTAGTCTCTTTTTGACACGCATTTACGTTGTTTTTTTTGACACAGTACAGGCGCAAGCGCTCATATACACACGCATACACTCACCCCTATGAACGCACACACGCACGGCACTAAGTATCATCTTGAAATTTACAAACTCACCATAGGCACCTCGTCGTCGACGGGTCCATAGGTGCTTGAATGCCAAGGAGGAAGAGGGTAGCGGTTCCCGAGACGTTGAACAATCAATGATGCATCCTCAATTACATGCAGAGGGAATTAATTGGAGAAGCAGACTAGAGCCAGCACGATGTGAATGCAACAGAGTTAGGACTCTCATATAATAAAGGCGCCCCACCACTCCAATCCATCTACGTACTCCCAAGTCTCTGCGCAACACTGCTCACTCCAATCCAAGACCAAGTGACCAGAAGCCACAAGCACCTATGGAGGCGATGGACGCGAGCGGCAATCAGTTGTGCCAAATCATCCAAGGCGCCGGCCTGCGGCCCCGCACCGCGCCGCGTTTCCAGACGGTGCTGGCGACCGCGGGCATCGTAGCCCTCACCGACGCTGGCTTCGCCTCTCGCATGGACGACAATGATGGTCAACTCCATTCGCAAGTTCACCGCCCTCAAGAAGCGCGTGGACGACCTTGCCGTACTGCTCCAGCCCGTGCGCCCAGGCTCCTCATTGCCTACCACCCTCATCAGCCTATGTGGTGACGAACTCTTTCAAGCCCTGGTAGCCCTGCAGTTGGCGGAGGTCGCGACGAAGAATGTGCACCTCGAGGCTGCGCTCGCCGTGCAGCGCCTCGCCATGCAAGAAACCGTCGACCTGCACATCCACGTCTACGAGGAAATCGTCTACATAGGCCACTACAAGGCAAGCGAGGATAGAAATACGTTAGCCTTCTTCCAGTGGCTGGAATCTTTGGATGCCATTATTTAGAAGCACGTCGACCTGGCCACGAAAGCCGCTCCTACTTAGGCGCCGTTCGGTGGGCCGGCGCCCTGAGTCGAGGAGGTGGACGTCGTCGATGGATGCATCTCTTCTTCTTGCCTCCTGTAACCAGCACTGCATCACCTCGTGGCCTTAATGTTTTATTAGTATAGTACTCCCTCCGTTCCCAAATATGAGTCTTTCCAAAGATTCCAGCAAGTGACTACTACAAACGGAGCAAAATGAGTGAATCTACACTCTAAACTATGTCTTCATACATCTGTATGTTGTATTCCATTTGAACTAGTATCTAAATAGGCTTGTATTTATGAATGGAGGGAGTATATGGCATTTTTTATTCCAGTCGTAACGTTTTCACTGTGAGGTGGGGCCGAAGTTGAGCAAACCCACCCCACCCACCGTGCGTCGGCCGAGTTTAGAATTAGAAGAGAGAAGGGAGGAGAGCTAGCTATAGCACGGACACTATTGTCAGATGGGACTCGTGTTTATAGAATAGGAGTACTGAGTACTCGTGCCTCTTTTTTTTAGGGAAAAATTAGTCGTATGTCTAGTACCACTAGTTGGGTGCGTGCGACCTATAGCTGTAATCACTTTAGGTCTCCTTTTCGAACCGCGGCTATGCTTCACAGTACATATTTTTTCACGCATTTATCCTCCTATATGTACTCCTAGGCTATTTCCACGTGCTCCCATTCGCCGACATGTGGGACATAGAGCATCTGGGTCGTAGTGCATGCACGACTCGGAGCATATGCCAGGGTACTTTACATTTCAGACCTCATGAATTACATGCAAACCCCCCACAAAAGAATAAATAAATCAATGAATTACTACATGAAACCGGATTATTTTCATGGAAACCGGAGCACGTTTATAAAAAATGACCAGACCTAAACCAGTCTAAGGGCCTCTTTGATTTTTACCGAATAAAAAAAGGCCCTCTATGATTCGCAGGATACTGAAAACACGGGAATGGGGAAAGTATGATGGCGATGAACCGAGACGAGGAGAACTCTAACTCAGTTAGAGGTTAGAGTTAGATTCTAACCCTAAACTAACTCTAAACCAAAGAGGTGTATGGATGGCAGGGTTAGATTGACAATAAATGCTCTATCTCAATCATTTTACTACTTTGGACCCTATTTTTAGTAAGACTAAAATAAGTCCCTTGGATCCAAGCACCCTCTTGGTGTGGCCGGCTCTTCTGTGGCCTCCTCCCACTCACAATTGACATAAACGAACCATCTATACAAATCAAGCATGCAAACATGATAATTTTTACTTTGTCCATACAAATGAGATATCCCACTTAAACATACAAGTCGTCAATCAAGCTTCACAAAATAAAAAAAACACTTCATGAAACAAAGAATGAGCTAACTCATCACGGAAGTCGTTCACGATAGGGAGGGAGCCCGGAGCCCCCCACGCACCGAGGGAGGAGCTCGCCATCGTCGCTCTAGAGGAAGGCTCTGTAGAGTCCAAGCCCCGGGAACCCCTCCGACGCTGGCCCTTGCGAGTTGAGGTCACACCGGCATGGGTAGCAGGGGCGCTTGCTGCCGACTGGGAACTTAATCTTTGGGCCTCTAGAAATAATGCAAGCCTGTAACTAAAATACCTAGAAAGGTGAACTGAATCTTTGGGCCTCTAGAAATAATGCAAGCCTAAAACTGAAATACCTAGAAAGGTGAGCTGAATCTTTGGGCCTCTAGAAATAATGCAAGCCTAAAACTTAAATACTTATAAAGGTGAACTGAATCTTTGGGCCTCTAGAAATAATGCAAGCCTGAAACTGAAATACCTAGAAAGGTGAACTGAATCTTTGGGCCTCTAGAAATAATGCAAGCCTGGAACTCAAATACCTAGAAAGGTGTACTGAATCTTTGGGCCTCTAGAAACAATGCAAGCCTGAAATTGAAATACCTAGAAAGGTGAACTGAATCTTTGGGCCTCTACAAATAATGCAAGCCTGAAATTGAAATACCTAGAAAGGTGACCTAAATCTTTGGGCCTCTAGAAAGATTTATTACCTCCTCAAGCAGCATCAAACAATTCCATGCGTGCACCACAAATCTATAGCAAGTTTGATCAGGATCTACTTTTCCAAATCAGAATTAGCGCTAGAGCAAGCAAGATCAATGATACAGCCGTGAGACAGAGAAGGAACAAACAAACTCACCCCTCTCGTGACCTCCCTGGTAGATGCGCCGTCGCCGCGCACGACAGAGGGAGAAAAACGACTGGTGAAGGGGGAGCGGGGCGACCTTCGAAGGTCGGAGGGAGAGGGCGGCCGGAGTAGGGCGGCGGAGGCCGGAAGGAGACGGCGGACGGAGGAGAGAGAGGGCGAGCGGCGCTTGGGCGGGCGGTCCTATGGGGAACAGAGAGGAGTCGTGCGAGAGGGGGGGAGCGATCTGGTGCGGGCAGGTGAGATTTTTTTAGGGGAGCGATCTGGTACGGGCACGTGAGATTTTTTTAGTTCTCTATTAGTGGGCCCGAGGATAACTAACCCAATTAGGACCTCTCCACCGGGCTACTTTTTTTAGCTGGGTTAGAGCAAACTAGCTCAAACTAACCCCTCTTGTTTCGATAATTTGAGGCTATTTCAACCAAAACTAGCTCTAACTCAGGGATCCAAACAAAGAGGAGTGTTACTGTACATGCTACAGTGTGGACCGTAGCACATTGTTTTTTATGTCCATATCACCACATTGTTTTCTACTGCTGGTTCACTGGGCTACCGTGGTTCGCACGGCTGGTTCACTGGGCTGCCGTGGTTCGCACTCCTCCGACCTGAGTAGTACTCCCTCTGTTCCTAAATATAAGTCTTCGTAGATATTTCACTGTGGACCACATACGGATGTATATAGATGCATTTTATGTGTAGATTCACTCATTTTTCTCCATATGTGGTCCATAGTGAAATCTCTCCAAAGACTTATATTTAGGAATGGAGGGAGTAGTATAGTACTAGTATATACCGCATCATTCTTTGCTCCTTCTTACTACTGCGACATGTGGAAGAGCCAGCATCCGGGTCGACGTGTCATGCACCAGATTAGAGTGCGGAACGGAAGGGGGGCATCACCCCGTCCCGGTAGGAGCGCCAGTAATTCATGACTATAGTGAGTGGTCATATCACACGTCTTTCCAGCAGTAACATGCCGTCAAATCGCACAGCCCCACTCGCTCACCCTCCTCGCCTCACTGTCAAATCGCCTACCCAAAAACTGCCGCGTGTACTGCCCGGGAAAAGCCCCGCCCTCAACTTTTAACTACGCGAAAATAGTTCAAGCTTGTTCGTTCTATACAAATACAGTACTTACTGTATGTTTGTTCACCCGTGGGGTTGTTCAATGAATGGAGGGGGGAGCACAAGTGAACAATACTGTAGTAGTAAGTAGGAGTCGTAGAGTAGTCACCTTAAATAGAGAGTTTCTTTTCTTTAATGTCACGTACACAAATTGAAAAGCTTGTTGTGGAGAGAAAAAAGATAATCACTCCACTATATATGGACGCAGCGGCCTGAGCGCTTGCTTTACTAGGGTTGCTCTCTTCATTCTCTCATCCTCTCCATATATAAACAAGACAGCGGTAGCGACATTTTCTCTTTGCTCACCGCTGGTCACAGATCCGGCCAGATCCCTTCGGCCGGTGTGTGTAGATGACTAAAAGGTGCATCATTCACGCGGTCATCGCCGCCGAGGGAGGAAACCCACAGCTGTTGGAGGGGCCCGATCCTCTGCACGTGTCATTCCCTCTGACACAGTGCCGGCTCGGGAGGTCCTCCGACCCTTCTTCCTACCTGTCATATTGTCCGCAGATCCGACCTGCGGCCGTCAACATCCTGGCAACCCTCAGGTATAAGTTCTTCGAAAGCGGCCTTGCTCTACTGCCCTAGCTCCCCACGTGTCTGCATGTGCATCTTTTTCTACTCCCATCAGCTCTTCCAAAGCCACCTAAATTTTTAGTATTATTAGAGGTAAAGCTACTTCATGCATTCGAATCTAGGGCTTTGTTCAAACAACGAAGAAAGGGGGGAAAGTTGTAGCATGAATCTTGGACTTGATTCAAAGAGGAAATAATATGGTGAAAGTAGTAGAGACCGGATACCCAACCGGTCTCTTGGTTGAAAAGGGAAATAATGGGAAAATGCAGTACAAACTGGATAAGGAACAGATCTATTATTGGTTGAAAAAAGGATAGAAAGTGGCGGCTGGTGGACAAGTCAACAGAGTATGTCCAGGATTAGATTTGCTGCCATCACATAGTAAAGGGTCTCTAGGATTAGATTTGCTGCCCTCACATAGTAAAAGGTCTCAGGATTAGATTTGCTGCCCTCACATAGTAAAAGGTCTCAGGATTAGATTTGTTGCCCTCACATAGTAAAAGGTCTCAGGATTAGATTTGCTGCCCTCACATAGTAAAAGGTCTCAGGATTAGATTTGTTGCCCTCACATAGGAAAAGGTCTCCAGGATTAGATTTGCTGCCCTCACATAGTAAAAGGTCTCCAGGATTTGGTTTGCTGCCCTCACATAGCGTGAACAAGCTCGGCATCACCACTTTATGCCTCCTTGTAGGTACATTGTGCTGATGCGTCCACTGTCGCATGTCCTTATACCAACCTTTTGCTGTTGTTAATGTAAGGGTGCATGTAAAATGAAGCGATCACACTGTTACCTTAGGGACATGTCTAAGCAATGTTATTGTTAATCTAATGCCTCCAGTGATAAGATGCAATTAAATTGTGTTACAAATGGCACTCCTGCTGTTTTCCCCAGTATGGTAAGTAAGTTGCTCCTTTATGCTGCTGAGTGTCCTGGTGTCCCCACAGTCCCATGCCCTTAAACCAACTCTTTAGCTGCTGTTGATTTACTGTGTCTGGTAAACAAGCAATGCCACCATTAAAGTAATCCCATATCTGAGGAATCTCATTATTGATCGTAATGCTTATGGTAACATGAAGCATTGCTGGCGTTTTAAAGTTTCTACTGTCCTTGCGTGATTGCCATGAACATAATTAAGATGCTTCTTTTCATTTTGTATATGTTTTGTATATTCTTATTGACCACCAACTGTTTACTTTCTATCATTTTGTGCAGATAGGGATATCCATTTCACCTTGTTGCTATTGTGACCTTTTGGTGAACTGCACAAAACACTTTTTTTGGAATGAGTGTCTTATGCAGTTCAACTAAAATGTCACGTGGGCAACATCTCTCAATTTTGGCGGAACTGCACAAAATGGTGATTGGAGTTTCCAAAAACTCCGTCAAGTCCTGCGGGTAATCTCGTGTAACATTTTATTAGCCTTTGCAAGATGGAGCCGTCACTGTGACCACAATGGCACTTTATTTTAGTGGAACTGCACAAAAGGATAAGAAAATTATAGTTGCACCTTACATGAGCCGGACAGCCAACCTTAATGTTCCTCAATTTTAGTGCAACTACTAAAGAAGAACCTGCCAGCTCACAAGAGCAAGTACTTCTTCCTAGCTGAATGATGCAATCTTTGCTTCATTTCAGGTGAACCGCAGAAAAAGGCGCATGAATTGAATCATGGAACTCCAGGCAGACCTCATCCTAGTGGACCTGGAGGTTGAGTTCAAGGAGGCCGCTATTAAAGTGAAATCATGCTTTCCTGTCTCCTTGTTTGTGCTGTGCAAACATGTTGTGCAAACGGGAATACTCAACTACAGATGTTGTGACGGTCAAGAGCATTCGCCAAGTTCTTTGATTGTATGACATGGCTAGCCAAGATGGATTTAATCCTGATATTTACTTTATCAAAAGGCTCTAATAGGTTGGTTCTGAATCTTGCAAGCTGGGAATCAATGAGATGTGTAGGCATCTTTGTTGTACTTATTATTTGAATCTTATTTGTTGGTTCTGAATCTTGCAAGCTGGGAATCAATGAGATGTGTAGGCATCTTTGTTGTACTTCTTATTTGAATCTTATTTGTTGGTTCTGAATCTTGCAAGCTGGGAATCAATGAGATGTGTAGGCATCTTTGTTGTACTTATTATTTGGATCTTATTTGTTGGTTCTGAATCTTGCAAGCTGGGAATCAATGAGATGTGTAGGCATCTTTGTTGTACTTGTTATTTGGATCTTATATGTTGGTTCTGAATCTTGCAAGCTGGGAAACACGGCATTATGATGCAGAGGACAGCAACCATAACAAACAGTTCAAACTTGGTAGTATTATCTTTGTGAAAGTGCGACAAATGTGCTGATCATGTGCGTCCTGAGAATAATAATTCTAATTGTTGTGCATGTTGATCCCGTGGCACTGATAGAATGAGCCAATGCATTGCTTGTTTTAAGTATAAATTTCTATTAAAGCTAATTAAATTTAAGTAAAGTGACCACTAACTCCTGTTATTACAGTACCAATACAGACCCGCTCGTGAACCGACATGTGGCTGGAGTAGGTTTCTTAATGGAGGCGTTTGAATGCGCCGAGGGTGCATCTTCTGCCGGGCGTGCAGCGGACGAGGGAGGGGTAGTATCTGTTGTCGCCTGTACACACTTAGCTTAGACTAGCCATAATGGGTAGTAACATACACTAGTAACATACACATATCCCTATACTATGTTACTAGTATCTTCATAGTGGGTAGTAACATAAATATGGTAACATGCAAAGCTTCATTTATTAGTTAATAGACTCATATTGCATTGGGACATGTGATGTTACAGTAACTAGCTAAGTTACTATAACTATCTCTCTCCTCATTAACTCACTGCCACATAAGTAAATTTGCTGAGTTACTCGATGTTACTACTGAAGTTACTCCCACTGTGGCTAGTCTTACTATTGAATCCAGTTCCCCAACAGCTGAAAAACGAACTGCTACCGCCGCCTACACTCAAAAAGACTCCAATGGCGATCCGAGGGGTGAGCCTGCTGGATATGGACTTCAGCAAGGAGTTAGTTTGCCGTTCAGTCCTATGGCTGCACCAAGTTGAATGTGATGTACACCAATGATACGGACTCGGTGAAGCTCTGCCTCGCCTCAGTCCTATGGCTGCACCAGGTTCTGGAGCATTCGCCCGTTTCATCGGCAGCGCCGACTGGACCTTCGCTACGGTGGAGAGAAGGAAGAATGTGATGATTCGGCCATCTGGTGCAACAAGCTTGTCGAGATCCAGAAGCAATACAAGATCATCAGCAACGGGCAGGAGAAGGACTCTGTGGTTGACCTCGCTGAGACCATCATCGACCCCTGATACGCCAACATGAAAGAAGATGACCTGAACACGTGGGAGGTACCTCTGAATCTAGCCTACATAACCTACGTGGCCAAGGACGCATACGCATGCTACAACATGTACAGGCAGATCTTGGACATGAGGGCGTGTCTGCTTCCCGTAACAGATGATTACACGGACAGCCGCAGCGTCATGATCAAGCGTGCCAGGAAGGTCTAGATGTTGTACTTTATCTGTTTATAAGCACCTTTATCATCTGAGTGTTTCATGCATTAGCCTATGTGTCGTAATTATTTGTTTTGTCCGAAATATTTCTTTTAAGAACCCATTAACCTGATTGCTTTTTTTATGGCTATTTGCTTATGTATGTAAAAAAAGTTCACTTGTCCGTAAAAAAAAACTAGTTCACTCGGTTGCTGTGCTTTGAATCTCCTTCCTCCCAACATATTCCTCTCCTCAGGTGGACCCAGCAGGTCTCTGAATTTTCTCCCACTTTCTTTTTCGATGTAAACTGAGTTTTCTCTGAGTACTTTCCCCTAGAACCAGCTCAACTGTCCCACGTCTAGCCTAAAAAATAATAACACCCTACGTACTATTAAGTCATCAAATTAAAATGATATTTTTATTTCGTAAGTTGAAAGTTGCTACAAAATAATAATAATTGTTTATATATAACTTGCCAAGTTAACTCCTAGTGATTGCGTACATAAGCTTGCAAAGATTTTACTGATGCGCAATCATGTGTTTATGTTTTTATAACATTTCTCCATCTAGCCCAACATGATATTTTCACCCAGCCCAGCAAGTCCGCGGATTTCGAGAAAAATGCAAATGGGATTTAAACGGGCTGCATAGATGCTACATCATTGTTTCACCCAGCCCATCAAATGGACTAAAAAAACAAATGGACTGGCTGACATGTGGGCCAGTAGGTCGAAGCCTAAGAAGGCATTGGATTTACATCCAACGGCCGGCATTCTTCTTCAATCTCTCGTCTTCTTCCCCCCAACGCTGCCGGAACCGCCTGCTCCAGCCTTCGGCGTCCAGCGGCGTTGTTTTGCGCTCCTCAGCGAAACGCTACCCCGCCGACGGCCAGGCCATCCCTCCACTCTGCACCTCCTGTTATTCTATGCCGAGTGTAGGCCCACCACGCACCCGAACCAGTCAAGTTTCCCACTCCTCTCCGTATGCGACTCCACTGCCGCGTCTTCCCCATCTCCGGGTCGTTCCAGTCTGGGGCCTTGCCGTTGTCCATCGCCTCGGTGCGCTCGGCGCGGCGTGGTCAACATACGAGAGTCATCGGAATACGACTGTACATGGAGAGACTGACGGCTGGGACCCACGAGGTCCATGGTCACACGCAAGGAAAGTTCCTCCTTATTACGCACTGTACATGCACTGTATGTGGGAAGGGCTTCTGTATTTCGTGAAAAACGTTCCCCCCACTGACAGGTCGGACCCACCAGCTAGATCTTCGCACGCAAGGAAGTGCCTCCTTATTACACACCAAAAAATGAGTACCCCCTGCTAGCTGGGACCCACCATAGTCGGTGGCTGACTTGTGGGCCTACTAAATTGACGAGGATGGAGGGCTTTGTCAACTTAGTCAATATGAACGATTCTAGCTCCAATGACCGTACGATGTCCATCCAACGGCCATAGTGCTTCTTCAACCTCTGGTCTTCTTGCTCCAGCCGCCCAAAGCAGCGCCGGTCGTGATGCGTGCTCCTGCCTCTCGTGGCCGGCTGTGATGCCGCGGAGGCCTAAGCGCCCCCTACTACTCCCACCGCTGGCCCAGGGTATCCCTCTACTCACCCACACCCATGTTATTCTGCGGCGACAGCAGCCTCACGCCGCAGCCGAACCAATGAACCCTCGTACTCCTCTCCACATCGGCATCCACTGCCGCGTCGTCCCCAGCTCCGCGTCGTCCTCTTCCTAAGCCTCGCCGTCGTCCACCGCCTTGGCGCTCTCGGCGCGGCATGGTCAATGTGGTCAACGACCGACTTCCATCGGAAGAGTACTGTACATGGAGAGGCCGAAAGCTGGGTCAAAGGCCACAGCCCAGTTTTTTTGTGATTTGCCAAGTCGCTTTGTATGGCCTGTTGGGCTGCAAATCTTTCAAGACGAGGAGAGCTTCATTCGGCTGGCCGAGAAAATGGACTATCAGTAATGAGAAATGGGTTGTACATTTTTAAAACACATCAAACCGGCAATTAGTTTCAAATATCTTTTTTTCATTTCAAAATTTTAAATTACATTAATTTTTATGCGTGGAGAATTTGTTGGATTTTATATTGATATACAGTTATTTTTAAAATCAGTTTGAATGTGAGTCGAAATTTCGGGATTAAAAACAGTTCGGACCGCACCGAAATATGCAAAATTTCGTATAATTTTTTAACCGTGGCCACAATATGGGCTGTAATGCTAACAAAAAGAATATGGGCTCCAAAAAAACCTTAAGAATTAGCAAATGGGATGTAAATTATTAGAAATAATGGCAAATGGGTTGTATGCTGTGTTCCACAGATTTGAGGATTTCCTAAAAAAAAGGTTGACGCACAAGCAGTGACTATTGGATGTCCATCCAACGGCCGTCGTGCTTCTTCAATCTCTGCTCTTCCTGCTCCAGCCGCTCAAACAAGCACCAGCGGGACTGCCTACTCCCTCCTCCCTGTGGCCGGCTGTGCTGCCGCGCAGGCCTCACCGCCCCATCGTACTCCCATCGCTGGCCTAGCCATCCCTCTACTCACCCACACCTGTTGTTATTCTCCGGTGACGGCACACGAACCAGTAAACCCTCGTACAATCGTACTCCCCTCCGCATGGGAAACAATTGCCGAGTCTTCCCTGCCTCCATGTCGTTCCCTTCCTAGGCCTCGCCATCGTCCACCGCCATGGTGCTCTCGGCGCGGCCTGGTCAACATGGTCAACGACCGACATGCATCTGAAGTGGACTGTACGTGGAGAGGCCGACAGCTGGTCCACGGCCGCACGCAAGGAAATGCCTCCTTATTACGCGCAAAATAATGATTCCTCCACCTGACATCAGGGACCCACCGAAAGGGCCTCTGTATTTTGCGAAAAAAATGTTACCGCCGCTGACAGCTTGGACCCACCAGCTATATCTTCGCACGCAAGGAAGCAAAAAAATGAATACTCCCCCTATTAGCTGGGACCCAGTATAGTGGCAGGCTGACTTATGGGCCTACTAACTTGACGGGGACGGAGGGCTTTGTCAACTTAGTCAATATGCACGATTCTAGCTCCAGTGACCGTACGATGTCCATCCAACGGCCGTAGTGCTTCTTCAACCTCTGGTCTTCTTGCTCCAGCCGCCCAAACCAGTGTCGGTCGTGCCTCGTGCTCCTGCCTCCCGTGGCCGGCTATGATGTGGCGGAGGCCTCACCGCCCCCTACTACTCCCACCGCTAGCCAGGCCATCCCTCTACTGACCCACACCCCCTGTTATTCTGCAGCGACGGCAGCCTCACACCGCAGCGAATGAGTGAACCCTCGTACTCCTCTACGCGTGGGCATCCACTGCCGCGTCTTCCCCGGCTCTGCGTCATCCCCTTCCTAGCCCCCCCCCTAGGGCACATCGGGCACCCTCGTGGCCGCCTCGTTTACTTCTTGATGTCCACTCCAAGTCTGCCGGCTTGCATTTGTTCCAAAAAGATCGCTCCCAAAGGTTTCATCCCGTTTGGACTCTGTTTGATATTCCTTTTCTTCGAAACACTGAAATAGGCAAAAAAAACAGCAATTCGGGTTGGGCCTCCTGTTACTAGGTTAGTCCCAAAAATGATATAAAAATGTAGAGTAAAGCCCATAAACATCCAAAACGGGTAATATAATAGCATGGAACAATCAAAAATTATAGATACGTTGGAGACGTATCAGCGGGAAGCACAACCCTTTGGTCTCGGTTGGTGGCACAAACCGGGACCAAAGGGGAGCATTGGTCCTGGTTGGTGCCTACTAACCTACTAACCAGAGGCCCAGCCCGAATTGTTGAAAAGGTAAGGCATTGGTCCTGGTTCGTGCCACCAACCGGGACCAATGGGCCTTGCACACGGCATGGTGGTGGGAGTTTACTCCCACCTCGCTAGCTTAGAGAGAGCCACACCTGTTTATAAGGTGTGGTGCGCTTGAGTTGTCGAGGCGTCGAGCTCCTCTTTAAAGCAGGCTTACGGGCCTAACCTCTCTGCACATGCCTGTGGGCCTACTGGGCCTTCCGCGGGCCTGAATCTGGGCCCACCTGGCCGGTTGGGTTTCTAGTCGTATTCAGGCCGTGGAGGCCTAGTAGGCGGCATTTATTTATTTATTTTTCAGTTTTTTGTTTTGTTTTTTGCATTGTTTATTTTCCTTTTTTCTTTATTTTTTAATTCTTTTTCTGTTAGGTCACAAAAATTATAGACTTTCTGTTAGTGCCATAAGTTTTAAAATTCGAATAGTTTAAATTCTAATTCTTTCAAATTTGTGTGAATCACTAGTTTGTGAATAACTTTACTATAAAAATATATTTTTGAGTGATTCTTTTTCCTGCTATTTAATATTATTGTGTTTTATCATTATATTCAATTTGGTAATTTTTAGGTTATTTTAAATGTCTGTTTTAATAAAAAAAACAGATTTTATTATTTTAGTTTGCTATTAAAGTTTCTAACAAAAAATTTCTTTATGAAAGGTTTGTTTTTGCCATTAATGTTTTGAACCGAAAATACGTTGATAATTTTAGTTGCATAAATTTTACATAATTTTAGTTTTAAAAATACTAGAGGTTTATAAAAGCTTTTTAGTTGATTCATTTTGCTATTAGAGTTTTATAAAAGCTTTTTAGTTGATTCCTTTTGCTATAGAAGAATATTATAGTTTTGTTTTAGTTTATCATAACAGAATATTTTAATTGATTGTTTTTAGTTCATTCTTTTGGCTATTAGTTCATTCCTTTTGCTATTAGTTCATTCTTTGAGATAAATGACCCTAAAATTGAAAAGCACTACAAATGAACTTTGAAAAGGTTGGAAGTTGGCATGGTATCATTTTCACCCATATAGCATGTGCTAAAAAGTTGAGAGGGTTACGGAAAAATCTGGATGCACTTCGTGTACAAAATGGACAATCTCTTTCGAAATATCAGGGTTTCGGACGAAAACTCATCTGTTACAAAAGGGATTTCATTTATTTGAACTCCAGATTTTTTGTGTTTTCAAAATGCACCATTCAAAGCCACATCATCAATTTTCAACCCTTTCTGACTTCATTTGGTATTTTTCATGCATCTATTGATTTTTTGAGCTAAATGACCCTGAAATTAAAAAGAACTATAAATGAACTCTGAAAAGGTTGAAAGTTGGCATGGTATCATCATTTCACCCACATAGCATGTGCTAAAAAGTTGAGAGGGCTACGTTAAAAACTGGATGCACTTCGTATACAAAACGGACAATCTATTTCGAAGTATCAGGTTTTCGGACGGAAACTCATCTGTTACAAAAGGCATTTCATTTCTTCACATGTAACTGCAGTGATATTATAGATCAAAGGCATTATCATAATAGTTGTGGAGAGAAAGTCTTCACTTTTTCTTCACTTGTGTCCTTTGCTTATTGCGTCGTAACCATGGATATTCTTCATGTTTAACAGGGTGCTTGGGTTAGCCTTGACTTTGAAGGAAGGAATTTCATGAAACTTTTCATAATCTTCTGACATGTCTATCTTGCCCTCCAGTCCCACGATGTCTCTTTTATCTGAAAGAACTATGTGGCGCTTTGGCTCATCGTATGATGTATTCGCTTCCTTATCTTTTCTTTTTCTCGTTTTGGTAGACATGTCCTTGACATAGAAAACCTGTGCCACATCATTGGCTAGGACAAAAGGTTTGTCTGTGTACCCAAGATTTTTTAGATCCACTATTGTCATTCCGTACTGTCGTTCTACCTATACCCCGCCTCCTGACAGACTGATCCATTTTCACTGAAACAAAGGGACCTTAAAATCATGTCCATAGTCATGTTCCCATATGTCCACTATGTAACCATAATATGTGGCCTTTACCTCTTGGTTGCTACATCAATGCGGATACCGCTGTTTTGGTTGGTGCTATTTTGATCTTGGGCAATCGTGTAAAATGTATTCCCATTTATCTCGTACCCTTTGTAAGTCAATACAGTCAAAGATGGTCCCCTGGCCAACGAGTACAGCTCATCAGAAACAGTGTTGTCACCCCTGAGACGTGTTTGCAACCAACTTCAGAAAGTCCTAACGTGTTCACATGTAGTCTGGTTGTCACACTGCTCTGGGTGTTTGGAGCGCAAAATGTTCTTGTGTTCATCGACATACAGGGTCACCAAGGTAGAATTATGTAGGACTGTGTAGTGTGCTTGAGACCAAGAATGCCCGTCCCTACATATTATTGAGTCCCCTCCTAGCGTGCCGTTTCCACTCAGTCTCTCCTCACACCGCGATTGAGGGAGACCAATCTTCTTAAGGTTAGGAATGAAGACAACACAAAACCCAATGACATCCTCTGTTTGATGGCCCATGGAGATGCTTCCTTCTGGCCTAGCGCGGTTATGGACATATTTCTTTAGGACTCCCATGAACCTCTCAAAGGGGAACATATTGTCTAGAAATACAGGGCCCAGAATGACAATCTCGTAATTAGATGAACTAGGATGCGCGGCATGATATTGAAGAAGGATGGTGGGAACACCAGCTCGAAAATAACAAGACATTGAGCCACATCACTCCTTAACCTTGGTAGGATTACTGGATCGATCACCTTCTGAGAGATTGCATTGAGGAATGAACATAGCTTCACAATGGCTAATCGAACAATTTCTGGTAGAAGCCCCCTCAATGCAACCGGAATCAGTTGCGTCATAATCACGTGGCATTCATGAGACTTTAGGTTCTGGAACTTTTTCTCTGGCATATTTATTATTCCCTTTATATTTGACGAGAAGCCAGACGGGACCTTCATACTGAGCAGGCATTCAAAGAAAATTTCCTTCTCTTCTTTGGTAAGAGTGTAGCTGGTAGGACCTTCATACTGCTTTGGAGGCATGCCGTCTTTTTCGTGCACACGTTGTTGGTCCTCCCGTGCCTCTGGTGTATCTTTTGTCTTCCCATACACACCCAAGAAGCCTAGTAGGTTCACGCAAAGATTCTTCGTCATGTGCATCACGTCGATTGAAGAGTGGACCTCTAGGTCTTTCCAGTAGGGTAGGTCCCAAAGTATAGATTTCTTCTTCCACATGGGTGCGTGTCCCTCAGCGTCACTCGGAACAGATAGTCCGCCGGGACCCTTTCCAAAGATTACTTGTAAATCATTGACCATAGAAAGTATGTGATCACCTGTATGGATGGCGGGCTTCTTCCGGTGATCTGTCTCGCCTTTGAAATGTTTGCCTTTCTTTCGACATTGATGGTTGGTCAGAAATAATCGACGATGCCCCAGGTACACATTATTCCTGCATTTGTCCAGGTATATACTTTCAGTGTCATCTAAACAGTGTGTGCATGCGTGGTATCCCTTGTTTGTCTGTCCTGAAAGGTTACTGAGAGCAGGCCAATCATTGATGGTTACAAACAGCAACGCATGTAGGTCAAATTCCTGTTGTTTGTGCTCATTCCACACATGTACACCATTTCCATTCCACAGTTGTAACATTGTTTCAACTAATGGCCTTAGGTACACATCAATGTCGTTGCCGGGTTGCTTAGGGCTTGGATGAGAAGTGGCATCATAATGAACTTCCATTTCATGCACAACCAAAGAGGAAGGTTATAGATACATAGAGTCATAGGCCAGGTGTTGTGGTTGCTGCTCTGCTCACCAAAAGGATTAATGCCATTCGCGCTTAAACCAAACCATGCGTTCCTTGCATCACTTGCAAAGTCCTCCCAGTACTTTCTCTAGATTTTTCTCCACTGCGACCCGTCAGCAGGTGCTCTCAACTTCCCGTCTTTCTTACGGTCCTCTCTGTGCCATCGCATCAACTTGCCATGCTCTTTGTTTCTGAACAGATGTTTCAATCGTAGTATTATAGGTGAAGGAAATATACCCTAGAGGCAATAATAAAGTTATTATTTATTTCCTTATTTCATGATAAATTTTTATTATTCATGCTAGAATTGTATTAACCGGAAACATAATACATGTGTGAATACATAGACAAACATAATGTCACTAGTATGCCTCTACTTGACTAGATCGTTGATCAAAGATGGTTGAGTTTCCTAGCCATAGACATGAGTTGTCATTTGATTAACGGGATCACATCATTAGGAGAATGATGTGATTGACTTGACCCATTCCATTAGCTTAGCACTTGATCGTTTAGTATGTTGTTATTGCTTTCTTCATGACTTATACCTGTTCCTACAACTATGAGATTATGCAACTCCCTTTTACCGGAGGAACACTTTGTGTGCTACCAAACGTCGCAACGTAACTGGGTGATTATAAAGGAGCTCTACAGGTGTCTCCAAAGGTACATGTTGAGTTGGCGTATTTGGAGATTAGGTTTTGTCACTCCGATTGTCGGAGAGGTATCTCTGGGCCCTCTCGGTAATGCACATCACTATAAGCCTTGCAAGAAATGTAGCTAATGGGTTAGTTACAGAATGATACATTACGTAACGAGTAAAGAGACTTGCCGGTAATGAGATTGAACTAGGTATTGAGATACCGACGATCGAATCTCGGGCAAGTAACATACCGATGACAAAGGGAACAACGTATGTTGTTATGCGGTTTGACCGATAAAGATCTTCGTAGAATATGTAGGAGCCAATATGGGCATCCAGGTTCCGCTATTGGTTATTGACCAGAGAGATGTCTCGGTCATGTCTACATAGTTCTCGAACCCGTAGGGTCCGCACGCTTAACGTTCGTTGACGATATAGTATTATATGAGTTACGTATGTTGGTAACCGAATGTTGTTCGGAGTCCTGAATGAGATCACAAACATGACGAGGAACTTCGGAATGGTCCGGAGATGAAGTTTAATATATGGGATAATGTTGTTTGGTCTCCGGAAGGGTTCCGCAATTCACCGGAAGGGGTTCCGGATGTTTCCCGAAATGTTTGGGTATGGGAACACGTCATTTGGTCCAAAGGCGAAAGCCCACAAGGTTTTTGGAAAGTTCAAAAGGAAGTTTTGCGGAGTCCAAGGGCCAGACGCCAGGGTCCTTGGCGTCTGGGTCCAGACGCCGGGAACCCTGGCGTCTGGCCCTGGAGTCCGAGAAGGACTCTTGCCTTTCGGGTGAAACCGACTTTGTGGAGGCTTTTACTCCAAGTTTCAACCCCAAGGCTCAACATATAAATAGAGGAGCAGGGCTAGCACCTAAGACACATCAAGAAACACCAAGCCGTGTGCTGGCAACCCCGTCCCCTCTAGCTTATCCTCCTTCATAGTTTCCGTAGTGCTTAGGCG
The DNA here is from genome assembly GCF_002162155.2 of Triticum dicoccoides. NCBI lineage: Eukaryota > Viridiplantae > Streptophyta > Magnoliopsida > Poales > Poaceae > Triticum > Triticum dicoccoides. Next base: position 777,130,043 of record NC_041385.1, read on the forward strand.
AAGCCCTGCGGAGATTGTTCTTCACCAACACCGTCACCACGCCGTCGTGCTGCCGGAAATCATCTACTACTTCGCCTGTCTTGCTGGATCGAGAAGGCGAGGACGTCATCAAGCTGAACATGTGCAGAACTCGGAGGGGCCGTGCGTTCGGTAATTGGATCGGTCGGATCTTGAAGATGTACGACTACATCAACCGCGTTGATAAACGCTTCCGCTTAGCTATCTTCAAGGGTATGAAGATACACTCCCCTCTCGTTGCTATGCTTCACCATGATCTTGCGTGTGTGTAGGAATTTTTTTTAAATTACTACATTCCCCAACAGTGGCATCCGAGCCAGGTTTTATGCGTAGATGTTATATGCACGAGTAGAACACAAGTGAGTTGTGGGCGATACAAGTCATATTGCTTACCAGCATGTCATACTTTGGTTCGGCGGTATTGTTGGATGAAGCGGCCCGGACCGACATTACGCGTACGCTTACGCGAAACTGGTTCTACCGACGTGCTTTGCACACAGGTGGTTGGCGGGTGTCTGTTTCTCCAGCTTTAGTTGAACCGAGTGTGGCTACGCCCGGTCCTTGCGAAGGTTAAAACAACACTAACTTGACGAACTATCATTGTGGTTTTGATGCGTAGGTAAGAACGGTTCTTGCTCAGCCCGTAGCAGCCACACAAAATTTGCAACAACAAAGTAGAGGACGTCTAACTTGTTTTTGCAGGGCATGTTGTGATGTGATATGGTCAAGACGTGATGCTACGTTTTATTGTATGAGATGATCATGTTTTGTAACCGAAGTTATCGGCAACTGGCAGGAGCCATATGGTTCTCGCTTTATTGTATGAAATGCAAACGCCCTGTAATTGCTATACTTTATCACTAAGCGGTAGCGATAGTCGTAGAAGCAATAGATGGTGTAAATGACAACGATGCTACGATGGAGATCAAGGTGTCGCGCCGGTGACGATGGTGACCACGATGGTGCTTCGGAGATGGAGATCACAAGCACAAGATGATGATGGCCATATCACATCACTTATATTGATTGCATGTGATGTTTATCCTTTATGCATCTTATCTTGCTTTGATTGGCGGTAGCATTTTAAGATGATCTCTCACTAATTATCAAGAAGTGTTCTCCCTGAGTATGCACCGTTGCAAAAGTTCTTCGTGCTGAGACACCACGTGATGATCGGGTGTGATAGGCTCTACGTTCAAATACAACGGGTGCAAAACAGTTGCACACGCGGAATACTCAGGTTAAACTTGACGAGCCTAGCATATACAGATATGGCCTCGGAACACGGAGACCGAAAGGTCGAACGTGAATCATATAGTAGATATGATCAACATAATGATGTTCACCATTGAAAACTACTCCATCTCACGTGATGATCGGACATGGTTTAGTTGATTTGGATCACGTGATCACTTAGATGATTAGAGGGATGTCTATCTAAGTGCGAGTTCTTAAGTAATATGATTAATTGAACTTTAATTTATCATGAACCTAGTCCTGATAGTATTTTTCAAATTATGTTGTAGATCAATAGCTCACGTTGTTGCTTCCCTATGTTTATTTTTGATATGTTCCTAGAGAAAAACCATGTTGAAAGATCTTAGTAGAAATGATGCGGATTAGATCCGTGATCAGAGGTTTATCCTCATTGCTGCACAGAAGAATTATGTCTTTGATGCACCTCTAGGTGACAGGCCTATTGCAAGAGCAGATGCAGACATTATGAACATTTGGCTAGCTCAATATGATGACTACTTGATAGTTTTGGGCACCATGCTTTATGGCTTAGAACCACGACTACAAAACGTTTTTGAAACATCACGGAACATATGAGATGTTCCATGAGATGAAATTGATATTTCAGACTCATGCCCGTGTCAAGAGGTATGAGACCTCTGACAAATACGTCGCCTAAAAGATGGAGGAGAATCGCTCAACTAGTGAGCAAGTGCTTAGATTGTCTGAGTACTACAATCACTTGAATCAAGTGGGAGTTAACCTTCCAGATAAGATAGTGATTGACAGAAATCTCTAGTCACCATCACTAAGTTACTAGAACTTCGTGATGAACTATAGTATGCAAGGGGTGATGAAAATGATTCCCGAGCTCTTAGTGATGCTGAAATCAACGAAGGTAGAAATCAAGAAAGAGCATCAAGTGTTGATGATTGACAAGACCACAAGTTTCAAGAAAAGGGCAAAGGGAAAGAAAGGGAAACTTCAAGTAGAATGGCAAGCAAGATGTCACTCCCGTGAAGAAACCCAAAGCTAGACCAAAGCTTGAAACTGAGTGCTTCTACTACAAAGGAAATGGTCACTGGAAGCGGAAATACCCTGAATATTTGGTGGATAAGTAGGATGGCAAAGTGAACAAGGGTATATTTGATATATAGGTTATTGATGTGTACCTTACTAGTGTTTATAGTAGCCCCTGGGTATTTGATACTTGTTCAGTTGCTAAAAATTAGTAACTCGGAACAGGAGATACATAATAAACAGAGACTAGTTGAGGGTGAAGTGACGATGTATGTTGGAAGTGGTTCCAAGATTGATATGATCATCATCGCACACTCCCTATACTTTTGGGATTAGTGTTAAACCTAAAATAAATGTTATTTGGCATTTGTGTTGAGCATGAATATGATTTGATCATGTCTATTGCAATACGGTTATTCATTTGAAGTCAGAGAATAATTGTTATTCTGTTTACATGAATAAAGCCTTCGATGGTCATACACCCAATGAAAATAGTTTGTTGGATCTCGATCGTAGTGATACACATATTCATAATATTGATGTCAAAAGATGCAAAGTTGATAATGATAGTGCAACTTATTTGTGGCACTGCCGTTTGGGTCATATCGGTGTAAAGCGCATGAAGAAACTCCATGCTGATGGGTTTTTGGAATCACTTGATTATGAATCATTTGATGCTTGTGAACCGTGCCTTTTGGGCAAGATGACTAAAACTACGTTCTTCGTAACAATGGAACGAGCTATCGATTTATTGGAAATAATACATACCGATGTATGCGATCCAATGAGTGTTGATGCTCATGGCAAGTATCGTTATTTTCTAACCTTCAGAGATGATTTGAGCAGATATGGGTATATCTACTTAATGAAACACAAGTCTGAAACAATAGAAAGGTTCAAAGAATTTCAGAATGAAGTGGAAAATCATCGTAACAAGAAAATAAAGTTTTCTGCAATCTCGTCATGGAGACGAATATTTGAGTTACGAGTTTGGCCTTCACTTAAAACAATGTGGAATAATTTCACAGCTCACGCCACATGGAACACCACAGCGTAATGGTGTATCCGAACGTCGTAACCGCACTTTATTGGATATGGTGCGATCTATGATGTATCTTACCGATTTACCACTATCGTTTTGGGGTTATGCATTAGAGACAGTTGCATTCACTTTAAATAGGGCACCATCTAAATCCGTTGAGATGACACCGTATGAACTATGGTTTAGCAATAAACTTAAGCTGTCGTTTCTTAAAGTTTGGAGTTGTGATGCTTATGTGAAAAAGGTTTCAATCTGGTAAGCTCGAACCCAAATCGGAGAAGTGTGTCTTCATAGAATACCCAAAGGAAACTGTTGGGTACACCTTCTATCACAGATCCGAAGGCAAAACATTCGTTGCTAAGAATGGATCCTTTCTAGAGAAGGAGTTTCTCTCGAAGGAAGTGAGTGGGAGGAAAGTAGAACTTGATGAGGTAATTGTACCTGCTCCCTTATTGGAAAGTAGTTTGTCACAGAAATCAGTTTCTGTGACACCTACACCAATTAGTGAGGAAGCTAATGATATTGATCATGAAACTTCAGATCAAGTTACTACCAAACCTCGTAGATCAACCAGAGTGAGATCCGCACCAGAGTGGTACGGTAATTCTATTCTGGAAGTCATGTTACTAGACCATGATGAACCTACGAACTTTGAGGAAGCGATGATGAGCCCAGATTCCGCGAAATGGCTTGAGGCCATGAAATCTGAGATGGGATCCATGTATGAGAACAAAGTGTGGACTTTGATTGACTTGCCCTTTGATTGGAAAGCCATAGAAAATAAATGGATCTTTAAGAGGAAGACAGACGCTGATAGTAGTGTTACTATCTACAAAGCTCGACTTGTCACAAAAGGTTTTTCGACAAGTTCAAGGTGTTGAATACAATGAGATTTTATCACTCGTATCGATGCTTAAAAGTCTATCTAAATCATGTTAGCAATTGCCACATTTTATGAAATCTGGCAAATGGATGTCAAAACGGCATTCCTTAATGGATTTATTAATGAAGAGTTGTATATGATGCAACCAGAAGTTTTTGTCAATCCTAAAGGTGCTAAAAAAATGTGCAAGCTCCAGCGATCCATCTATGGACGGGTGCAAGCATCTCGGAGTTGGAATATATGCTTTGATGAGTTGATCAAAGCATATGGTTTTATATGGACTTGCGGTGAAGCCTGTATTTATAAGAAAGTGAGTGGGAGCACTACAGCCTTTCTGATAAATATATGTGAGTGACATATTGTTGATCAGAAATGATGTAGAATTTTCTGGAAAGCATAAAGGAGTGTTTAAAAGGATTTCTTCAAAGAAAGACCTTAGTAAAGATACTTACATATTAAGCATCAAGATCTATTGAGATAGATCAAGACGCTTGATAAGATTTTCAATAAGTACATACCTTGACAAGATTTTGAAATAGTTCAAAATGGAAGAGTCAAAGAAGGAGTTCTTGCCTGTGTTGCAAGGTGTGAAGTTGAGTAAGACTCAAAGCCCGACCATGGCAGAAAATAGAAAGGGAATGAAAAGTCATTCCCTATGCCCCAGTCATAGGTTCTACAAAGTATGCTATGCTGTGTACCAGACCTATTGTATACCTTGCTCTGAGTTTGGCAAGGGAGTACAATTTTGATCTAAGAGTAGATCACTCGACATCGGTCAAGAAAATCCTTAGTGAGGACTAAGGAAATATTTCTCGATTATGGAGGTGATAAAAGAGCCAGTCGTAAAGAGTTACATCAGTGCAAGCTCTTACACCGATCCAGATGACTCTAAGTCTCAATCTGGATACATATTGAAAGTGGGAGCAATTAGCTAGAGTAGCTCCGTGCAGAGCATTGTAGACATAGAATTTTTGCAAAATACATACGGCTCTCAATGTGACAGACCCGTTGACTAAACTTCTCTCACGAGCAAAACATGATCACACCTTAGTACTCTTTGGGTGTTAATCACATAGCAATGTGAACTTGACTATTAACTCTAGAAAACCCTTTGGGCGCTGGTCACATGACGATGTGAACTATGGGTCTTAATCACATACAGATGTGAATGTTAGTGTTAAATCACATGGTGATGTGAACTAGATTATTGACTCTAGTGCAAGTGGGAGACTAAAGGAAATATACCCTAGAGGCAATAATAAAGTTATTATTTATTTCCTTATTTCATGATAAATGTTTATTATTCATGCTAGAATTTTATTAACCGGAAACATAATACATGTGCGAATACATAGACAAACATAATGTCACTAGTATGCCTCTACTTGACTAGCTCGTTGATCAAATATGGTTGAGTTTCCTAGCCATAGACATGAGTTGTCATTTGATTAACGGGATCACATCATTAGGAGAATGATGTGATTGACTTGACCCATTCCGTTAGCTTAGCACTTGATCGTTTAGTATGTTGCTATTGCTTTCTTCATGACTTATACATGTTCCTACAACTATGAGGTTATGCAACTCCCGTTTATCGGAGGAACACTTTGTGTGCTACCAAACATCACAACGTAACTGGGTGATTATAAAGGAGCTCTACAGGTGTCTCCAAAGGTACATGTTGAGTTGGCGTATTGTTTTGTCACTCCGATTGTCGGAGAGGTATCTCTGGGCCCTCTCGCTAATGCACATTACTATGAGCCTTGCAAGCAATGTAGCTAATGAGTTAGTTACAGAATGATGCATTACGTAACGAGCAAAGAGACTTGCCGGTAACGAGATTGAACTAGGTATTGAGATACCGATGATCGAATCTCGGGGAAGTAACATACCGATGACAAAGGGAACAACATATGTTGTTATGCGGTTTGACCGATAAAGATCTTCGTAGAATATGTAGGAGCCAATATGGGTGTCGGTGTCAAAACCGGTGGATCTCGGGTAGGGGGTCCCGAACTGTGCGTCTAGGCGGATGGTAACAGGAGACAAGGGACACGATGTTTTACCCAGGTTCGGGCCGTCTCGGTGGAGGTAAAACCCTACTCCTGCTTGATTAATATTGATGATATGGGTAGTACAAGAGTTGATCTACCACGAGATCATAGAGGCTAAACCCTAGAAGCTAGCCTATGGTATGATTGTTGTTCGTCCTACGGACTAAAACTCTCCAGTTTATATAGACACCGTAGAGGCCTAGGGTTACACAAAGTCGGTTACAATGGGAGGAGATCTTCATATCGTATCGCCAAGCTTGCCTTCCACGCCAAGCAAAGACCCATCCGGACACGGGACGAAGTCTTGAATCTTGTATCTTCATAGTCCGGGAGTCCGTCCAATGGTCACAGTCCGGCCATCCGGACACCCCCTAATCCAGGACTCCCTCACTAGCCCCTGAACCAGGCTTCCATGATGACGAGTCCGGCGCGCAAATTGTCTTCGGCATTGCAAGGCGGGTTCCTCCTCTGAATACTTCATAGAAGATGTTGAACACAAAGATAGTGTCCGGCTATGCAAAACGAGTTCCACATACCACCATAGAGAGAATAATATCTGCACAAATCTAATCTGCTGACGTATTCCTCAGCGTGACATCACGCCACGGCCAAGCCTTTATTTGAATCATTTTACTGCTCCACCTTAGCGCATTTAGCGAGGCGGTTTCCTTGGCACGTCTTGTCAAAGCAGAGATCGTGTCCTCTTATTCCGGGATTCTCATCAATACGGGCGTGGGTAACCCAACCGTGCCCTTGGTATGACTCCCTAATTGAAAGCGAGTCCCAAACGGTTACGGGGAGGGCTCTTGGTATTCAACCCCTTTATAAAGAGACCAAGGCTCGACTCCTTTTCTTTTCAATCCAATCGAATCCGCCCCTCGCCTCGAGTTCCAACACCCAAAGCTCTAGTTTTAGGCGCTTCGGACCTTCGACGATGTCTGGCTCCGACCTTCAAGGTCGGCGGATGCCTTCCGCAGTTACGGAAGAAGACGTGCGAAAGCTGAGAGATGCCAGGTATCTAACCGGCGAAATCTCGCATAGGATGCCTGCTCAAGGGCAGGCCATTCCCACTCCCCATCCCGGTGAGAGCGTGGTGTTCACATCTCACTTCCTTCGAGGGCTAGGCTTCCCGATTGATCCCTTCGTGAGGGGGCTCATGTTTTATTACGGGCTGGAATTCCACGACTTAGCTCTGGAGTCCATCCTCCAAATCTCATCATTCATTGTCGTGTGTGAGGCCTTCCTCCATATTACTCCTCACTTCGGATTGTGGCTTAGAACCTTCAAGGTGGAACCGAAGATGATCGAGGGGCAGCACGCTGAGTGCGGAGGAGCTATCATAAGCAAGATGGCCGACGCTCCATGGCCCGAAGACTCTTTCCAAGAGGAGTTCGGCTTATGGCAACGGGACTGGTTTTACATTACAGCCCCCAGGGGCACCACATGGGTGACGCCACCTGCTTTTCGCTCGGGTCCCCCACCACGGCGAGCGTCATGGGTCAATGAAGGGCTTATCTGGGGGCCGTCTAAAGACGTGCCCCTACTGCAGGACCGCATTCGAGATCTCCTAGAAAGAGATATTAACTTGACCGTAGTGGTGCAAGTTATGCTGATTCGCCGCACGCTGCCCTACAAACATCTCCCTCTCCGCCTGTGGGAATTTAATCTGGAGGGACCGCGAGTTCTTCAACATTTTATGGGTGCGACACCCGTGGAGCTGTACAAATTGTTCTTCGGATCACAAGCAAGGTGTCCGGACTTGTCCGAGGACGCAGGTCTGAGCTGCAATCGCCCGGATGCTCAGGTAAGTAGCCCCGTATTTGGACACGCCATCCATATTTTCATCATGAAATTGCCTTTTAACAGAGCTATCTTTTGAACAGGAGTGGATAGCGAAGCAAAGCTTATCAGGTGTCCAGCCCCCCTGCCCGAGACCGTGCCGGATCCCTTGTTAACCAGGATGTTGGAGAATATGCTCTCGGCGGAGGGCGAAGAGGGGAACCAAGGAGCTACCGCCTCCGCGAAGGAGGTTGTCAGGAAGGGAGGAATCGAGAATTCCCCCGACCTAGGAAAGAAAAGGACTGCCTCTGAAGACCCGGAGGGGATGGCCTCGAAACGGGGGAAGAAATCTTCGCTAGAGGGTCCGGCGCCGGAGAATGCCCCGGCCGCATCGCGCCCTCAAGGGGATCAGCTCTCCTCCGAGCCGTAAGTAAAGAGAGGGGTTCCAAAATGAGTGGCATCCCTGTTTTATTTCTGAGGAAGATAACCGAAATATTACCTTGCAGTTCGGATCTCAACCCTTCTCAGCAGAGCTCATCTTCAGGGGATCTTCATCCGGAGATGATGGAGAGCAAAAGGCCTCCCCTAGATGCACCGTCTCACGAGGCAGGCGACCCCGAGGTGTCGTCCCGGAGGGTTTTTCCAAGTCCGGACCCTGAAAAAGATCAACAGGCTAGTCCGGCACCCTCTAGTGCGCGGTCGCAGGGGTTGAGGGATCTGCTCGCGCGAGCATCCATCTCAGAACAACACCGTATGTTGATGAACACGGTGATAGGAAGGATTTCATCCACAGAAAGCGAATTGTACGAGGCCGCCAGGAGTTTACTGACAGGCTTTGAGGTACGTGAAAAAGTGTACCTTTTGGTAGAGCCGCATACATAAAATGCGCCCTGTATAAATAGTAGCCCCTGAGACTCTGTGTGTCGTCAAAAGTGACGGCGCGCAGAGGATCATAACCCCAGGTGTAATATGTCATCTTTTTATGAAGGTGGCGAGGCGTTCGGTGGCTAGCCGGACTGATGAATTTGCTGAGCTAAAGCGGCAACTTGACGTGGCGGATGCCCACATCGCGCTTGTAAATAAGCGGCTAGACGAGGCACAAGGTATGCTCCATAGACATCGTATAAGAGGGGTTCGATGCTCGTGCCTTATAAGATATGTGCTTAATGTAGATGGTGCTGCTGCCGTGGACAACATTCGGGCGGAACTTGCCCGAGCCAAGGAGCAAGCAAGGAAAAGTGATGCGGCTGCCGTTAAGGCGGCTGAAGAGCTAAAAGCCGAACAGGCTGCTCACTGCCAGAGCAAGAAAGTAATAGCTGAGATGGCTATAAAATTGAATGATGCTGCCGACCGCTGTAAATTTCTCGAACAAGGAGAGAGGGCGGCTCAGAAGGACCTTGAGAAGATCACTGCCGAGGCCAAGGATACTCACTCTGCAATGAGAGCGGTGAAGGAGGAGCTACGTCAGGCCGGAGATATCATGGCTGGAAAGCCCTATATGTTGTGGATGAAGTTCGGGGATCCTAAGTATGCTCCGTTAGACCGGCAGTGGAGTGCGGAAAACACTTATCTGGATTTGGCAGCGAGTGCGGCAGACGCAACCGAACACTTCCGAGGTCAAGGTGACAATGAGTTGGAAGAACTTTTTTGGTCGCAGTTCCACAATCCAGACCGCCCACTTTCGGTATCCGACCATTTGGCCGCCTGGGCGGAGCTAAACAGGTTATCCGGACTCTCCATGAAGTATGTTGCGAGTCGTTTGTGGCCGGGAGAGCCAGAGCCGAAGAGTTATTTTAGCTTGGTGTAGCAGTTCCTTGGTTCAGTGCCGCATGTTGATGCAATGAAGAGGTCAGCGTGCATAGAGGGTGCACAAATGGCTCTTGCCCGTGTCAAGACATACTGGGCGGATATGAAGGCCAGTGTTGTTGCATCCCGGGATTCGGACGAAAGCCGAGTACTTGCCAAGCACTACTTTGAGGAAGTTCTTCCGGGCGCTTGTTTAATAGAAGCGGAGTGCTCGAAGGATGTTTGTGTTCGAATAGCATGTGCTATTGTAAAAGGAATATTTTGATAGAATATAGAAGCTTTTTATACTTGTGCTTGCAAGAATTATAATACCTCCTGTCCGGCCGTTAATGTATATGTGTATACAACCTGAAAGATGGCAGTCGTTGGCTTCAGCCCCCACGCACATAATGCGGGGGTGTTCACAAAAAGGCGCCTTTTCACACTTAATCCAACATCTTGGTCCTATAAAGGAGGTGATAGCGCGGCGAACTAGGCAACCGGACTATAATGCTTTATCACTTTCACTTAGCCATAGGAGTTTCACAGTGGGGCTACTTAATAGCCCCTAGAGGCACCGCGCTCGCCCGAATTCGGGGCACGTGTGTGCCTGGACGGGAAGCGGCCCTTCGTTAATGCGGAGGAATCCTAAAGATTCCGAGAGTCATCGAGTGGTTGACCAGTCTCTCGCTATATCATGACAGTCAGTTTTCGGCTTTCTCTATTGAGGTGCTCGCCTGGCCGAACCGGGGCACAATCGCAGTAGTTCTCCTAGTGCCGTGTTAGCCGATATAACGGAACGTAAAGCAGCAAAACACAGGAGCCGGGCAAACCCAACATTTGACCAAAGACATGATTTGGAGCTGATGCATATAAGGCCAAACTCGCGATGCCGAACACTCCCTAAGGTATTCGGTCTTTATGAAGACGGGCCGAACCAAAGCCCTTGGTAAAAAAGCCCCTGGTGTCCAGGTACGCGCAATATTCTGACGTGGCCACATGCCAAGACGCGAGCTTCCTCCTTGGTTATAGCGAAAACCGGGGAATGTTGTCAACAAGAGACAGTAAATAAGGTTTACGCAGGGTCTTAATCTAAAAAGAATCCTTAAAACGGGCCCCTACTGCACGTCTGCGCCTGTGTCTCCGTTGTGCCATATCCTGAATGGGCGTAGCACGGTGTTCGTCTGCGAAAGAGAGGAACTTAGTAAAAAATAAGCGTGCGAGAAATCTATATTAAAATAAACAAAATATAGTACAGAGACATGGGCAGAATTGAGCCGTATTGTCTCCTGGCGTGAACACGCGGAGCCCCTTGTACAGGGTTGTGCGGCTATTAAGCCTTTGTAAGTTTACGCCGGACTTGTCGAGCCATGTCCGGGATAGTAGGGCTGGATTACTGTGCGGCTGTCCAGGCAGCCGCAGCATTACCCTTACTTTGGGGGTCAATTGATATTTCCCTTTAATGAGACGATACCTCGTGGACCGGGCATTTTAAGTGTAAGGGATGCATAATGCGTTATTGCGTTAAAGTGGGCGAAAGCTTCACGTCCCAGTATCGCTTGATAGCGACTTATGAATGGGGCGATGTGGAAGGTTAGGTTTTTGCTTCAGAAGTTGTCGGGTGAGCTGAACGTGACTTCTAACGAAAGGGAACCCATACTCTGGGTATCTGGGCCCGGCGTGACTCCTTGAAAGGAAGTGTTGCCATGGCGAATTATTGCTGGGTTGACCCCTAGCTTGCGGATTGTGTCCTGATATAACAGGTTTAGGTCACTGCTGCCGTCCATACGGACTTGTGTAAATTGGAGTCTGTCAATGATCGGATCCAGGACCAAGGCCGTCCAGCTTGCGTTTCGGGCCCCTCTGGAGCAATCCTGATGATCGAAGGTGATTGGTTGTAACAACCAGTGGAGGTGCTCCTTTGGGGCGGGCCGTATGGCGCGTATCTTCGTAAGCGCCATTCTATTTTTCCCTTTTGTCATCTGAAGTGAATTTACTGTTTTGACTTCTTGTGGGAACTTATTTTGTTCTCCGGTGTCCTGCTTGTGGGGTGCGTCGTCATCCTCGCTTGGTGTGTCGAGCCCCTTGTGTTCGGTGTTGAGTTTGCCGGACTGCTTGAAGACCCAACAATCTCTGTGGGTATGGTTTTTAGGTCTCCCGGGGGTACTGTGGATTTGACATATTTTGTCCAGGATTTTGTTGAGGTTAGATAGCTCGTCCCTGTCATCTTTGGGGGCGGCTTTTTCTGATTTTGCCGAGAGCTTTTGAATCCGGCGTTGACTGCCGTGCTCATCGGGCTGTTATCCTTGATCCGGCGCTGTTCTTTGTTACGGCGCGATTTCCCGTTTCCATCTCTGAGTTCGGATGTACTCGGGTCGCTGGTGCTGCTTCTTGCCAACCAGCTATCCTCTCCTGCGCAAAAGTGGGTCATGAGGCTTGTTAATGCGGCCATTGTTCTTGGCTTTTCTTGGCCGAGGTGTCAAGTGAGCCATTCGTCTCGGACGCTATGTTTGAAAGCTGCTAGGGCCTCGGCGTCCGGACAGTTGACTATCTGATTTTTTTTAGTAGGAAATCTGTTCCAGAGTTTCCGGGCTGACTCTCCGGGCTGTTGAGTTATATGACTCAGATCATCTGCATCCGGAGGTCGGACATAGGTCCCTTGAAAATTTGCCCGGAGAGCGTCCTCGAGCGCTTCCCAACTTCCCATGGTGTTTTCGGGAAGGCTTTTAAGCCAATGCCGGGCTGGCCCTTTGAGCTTAAGGGGTAAGTATTTTATGGCGTGAAGGTCATCTCCTCTGGCCATGTGTATGTGGAGGATATAATCCTCGATCCAGACTCCAGGGTCTGTTGTTCTGTCGTATGCTTCTATGTTTACGGGCTTGAATCCCGCTGGAAATTCATGATCCAGTACCTCATCGGTAAAACATAGGGGATGTGCGGCGCCCCTGTATGTAGGTGTGCCGCGATGTTTAGATATTTTTTGCGTTGCATTGCTCACTTGAGCTTGCTTTCTTGGCCCATAGATGGATCTGCTTGGACAGGTTTTTTGATGCGAATCCTTGGGCGAATCACGTGTCGTATTGTGTGTGGCGCCCTTTGTCGCTTGAGATCGATCGTGGGGGCGTCTATCCGCCCTGGTGGCTTCCTTGTTTTTTGACTGTGGGGGCTCTAAGGCCTCTTCATCAAATTCCGGTAGTAATTTCCGCTTCGGATAGCTCTTTGTGTGATGACTGTTGCCGTACTTGTGTGCGGTATTGAGTACTTTGCCCCATCTGATTCTGAGTGCACCTTCCGCTGTTTTGAGCTTCCGCTTCTGCTTTTTTAGGCTACGTGCAGTGGCAACGAGCCTTTGGTGGAGGTTCTGGTGTTCCAGCAACTTGTCCGGCGTGAGGTCGTCCGGACTATTATTTTTCCCGGGGACGGATTGTTCGGTTTGTCCGCCCTGTTTGGACGGTTGATGGCATGTTCGTCTTCCGTTGATTTGCCCTGCTCTATGGCTGGGTCTTTGTCGAGGTGGGGCTTCGCGCGGCGCTTACGCCGTCGCTTTGATTGTTTTTCGAGGGAGCGATCCCTGGTTGTGCCCTTTTGATCCTCGTCGTTGTTTCTTTTAGGCGTGTCCACCATGTATACATCGTATGATGGGGTGGCTTTCCAGTGCCCTGTAGGTGCTGGTTCTTGGTCGCCTCCTTCATCGGCGTCCATACCGTCGATGTCTTGGGAGTTGAAGTCGAGCATGTCGGTTAAATCGTCGACAGTGGCTACAAAGTGGGTGGTGGGTGGGATTCGAATTTCTTCGTCGTCCACATACCAACCGTGCTGACCATAGTCCGGCCGGGGCTCTCCTGACAAAGAGAGAGACTTTAGTGAATTCGGGATATCGCCAAAGGGAGAGTGCTGAAAGACGTCCTCAGCGGTGAACTCCATGATCGGAACCCAATCGGGTTCGATCGGGAGGGGTGCGGAAGATTCGGAGTCCGGAACGGAGTCCGGCACCTTGGAGTCATGGGCCTTGCAAAGGACTAGGCTGGTATTCGGCTCTATCGCCATAGAGATTGCGGCTACTGGGGCGGCGGCCAACCGTCCGTCCCCAACTGGCGCAGTCGGCTTCGAGCTAATGGTCGGAGCGGACACCTGAGCGGCGCTCTAGGCGCTGTCCGGCAGCAGAGCTAGATCATGCCCATCGTGACAGTGCGGCGCGCTCGGCTGTGGCTCGAATCCGTCGAAGATCAAGTCCCCGCGGATGTCGGCCGTGTAGTTTAATCTTCCAAACCTGACCAGATGGCCAGGGGTGTAGCTTTCGATCTGCTCCAGAGGCCAAGCGAATTGGCCCGCAGTGCGAAGCCGCCGAATACGAAGATCTGTCCGGGGAGGAAAGTCTCACCCTGGACCACGTCGTGGTTGACTATCGAAGAAGCCATCGGGCCTAAAGGTGACGACACAGAGGAACTCTCAATGAAAGCACCAATGTCGGTGTCAAAACTGGCAGATCTCGGGTAGGGGGTCACGAACTGTGCGTCAAGGCGGATGGTAACAGGAGACAAGGGACACGATGTTTTTACCCAGGTTCGGGCCCTCTCGGTGGAGGTAAAACCCTACTCCTACTTGATTACTATTGATGATATGGGTAGTACAAGAGTTGATCTACCACGACATCAGAGAGGCTAAACCCTAGAAGCTAGCCTATGGTATGATTGTTGTTCGTCCTACGGACTAAAACTCTCCAGTTTATATAGACACCGGAGAGGGCTAGGGTTACACAAAGTCGGTTACAATGGGAGGAGATCTTCATATCGTATTGCCAAGCTTGCTTTCCACGCCAAGGAAAGTCCCATCCGGACACGGGACGAAGTCTTCAATCTTGTATCTTCATAGTCCGGGAGTCCGGCCAAAGGCCACAGTCCGGCCATCCGGACAACCCCTAATCCAGGACTCCCTCAATGGGCATCCAGGTTCCGCTAATGGTTTTTGACCAGAGAGATGTCTCGGTCATGTCTACATAGTTCTCGAACCCGTAGGGTCTGCACGCTTAACGTTCGTTGACGATATAGTATTATATGAGTTATGTATGTTGGTAACCGAATGTTGTTCAGAGTCCCGAATGAGATCACGAACATGACGAGGAACTCCGGAATGGTCCGGAGATGAAGTTTAATATATGGGATAATGTTGTTTGGTCTCCGGAAGGGGTTCCGGATGTTTCCCGAAAAGTTTGGGTACGAGAACACGTTATTTGGGCCAAAGGGGAAAGCCCACAAGGTTTTTGGAAAGCGCAAAAGGAAGTTTTGCGGAGTCCACGGGCCAGACGCCAGGGTCCCTGGCGTCTGGGCCAGATGCCGGGAACTCTGGCGTCTGGCCCTGGAGTCCGAGAAGGACTCTTGCCTTTCGGGTGAAACCGACTTTGTGGAGGCTTTTACTCCAAGTTTTGACCCCAAGGCTCAACATATAAATAGAGGGGCAGGGCTAGCACCAAAGACACATCAAGAAACACCAAGCCGTGTGCCGGCAACCCCGTCCCCTCTAGCTTATCCTCCGTCATAGTTTCCGTAGTGCTTAGGCGAATCCCTGCGGAGATTGTTCTTCACCAACACCGTCACCACGCCGTCGTGCTGCCAGAACTCATCTACTACTTCGCCTGTCTTGCTAGATCGAGAAGGCGAGGACGTCATCGAGCTGAACGTGTGGAGATACACTCCCCTCTCGTTGCTATGCTTCACCATGATCTTGCGTGTGCATAGGAAATTTTTTGAAATTACTACGTTCCGCAACAATAGGAGCATACCATATCACCTTGGCAGGAACCCTCTTCCTGGGGCGCTCGCCGTCAACATCACCAGGGTCATCTCGTCTGATCTAATACCACAATGCACCGCATACCGAGCATGCGTTTAGATCCTCGTATGCACCGCGGTAGAGGAGGCAGTCATTAGGGCATCCATGTATCTTCTGCACCTCCAATCCTAGAGGGCATACAACCTTGTTTGTTGCGTATGTACTGTTGGGAAATTTGTTATCCTTTGGAAGCTTCTCCTTCAATATTTTCAGTAGCTTCTCGAATTCTTTGTCAGGTACACCATTCTCTGCCTTCCACTACAGCAATTCCAGTGTGGTACCGAGCTTTGTGTTGCCATCTTCGCAATTGGAGTATAACCCTTTTTTGTGATCCTCTAACATGCGATCGAACTTCAGCTTCTCCTTTACACTTTTGCATTGTCTCTTTGCATCAGCAATGACCCGGCGAAGATCGTCATCAGGCACATCATCTGGTTCCTCTTGATCTTTAGCTTCTCCCGTTGCAGCATCACCGTATTCAGGGGGCACATAGTTGTCATCATCCTCTTCTTCTTTGTTGTCTTCCATCATAACCCCTCTTTCTCCGTGCTTGGTCCAAACATTATAGTGTGGCATGAAGCCCTTATAAAGCAGGTGGGGTGTGAAGGGTCTCCGAGTCAAAGTAAGACTTTGTATTCCCACATATAGGGCATGGACAACACATAAAACCATTCTGCTTGTTTGCCTCAGCCACTGCGAGAAAATTATGCACACCCTTAATGTACTCGGAGGTGCGTCTGTTACCGTACATCCATTGTCAGTTCATCTGCGTACATCATGAATAGATAAGTGACCAAATTAATATAAATTCGTCATCACATTAAAACCAAAGTACATACATAGTTCTCATTGAACAACATATAGCTCTCCAGAGCATCTAATTAAACCATACATTGAAACTATGTAAAACATTTCAATTCAAAAACAAATGTGATCATAATCACAACTAAGGTAACAATTGATCCAACAGCATAATGATACCAAGCCTCAGTATGAATGGCATATTTTCTAATCTTTCTAATCTTCAAGTGCATTGCATCCATCTTGATCTTGTGATCATCGACGACATCCGCAACATGCAACTCCAATACCATCTTCTCCTGCTCAATTTTTTTCAATTTTTCCTTCAAGTAATTGTTTTCTTCTTCAACTAAAGTTAACCTCTCGACAATAGGGTCGGTTGGAATTTCCGGTTCACATACCTCCTAGATAAAAAATTATATGTCACGTTGGTCGGCATAATTGTCATAAACACTAAATGAACCAAATAGTTATCAAAGATAATATATACCACATCTGAATCATAGATAGGACGAGGGCCGACGGAGGCGGATACCTAAACCATCGCACTATATAATAACAAACAATAATAAAAGTAAGAAAATTACACAAGTATCTATCTAAATCATACAAGTAAGAACTTTTTTCTTTTAGAAAGAAGATAAGATCAAGAGGCTCACCACGGTGGTGCTGGCAACGAGATCGGCGCGGGCGATCAACGGCGGTGAGGACGGGGATGAGACAGGACGGACCGCCAAACCTAGAAAAATCTAGAGGAAAATGGACTTTGGACAAGGAGCTTCGAGAGGAGAAAGGTTAAGTGTGGCTCGGGTATTTCATCAAAGACCTCATGTGCATAGGAGGTGAGCTAGAGCACCACAAAGCTCTCACACGGCCGGCCAAAAAAATAGAGCACTCCACTACTCTGCTCGCAGGCAAGGGGGTATATATAGGCATCTCATTGGTCCCGGTTCGTGGCTGGAACCGGGACTAAAGATCACATTTGGTCCCGGTTCCAGCCACGAACTAGGACTAAAGGTTGTGGGCCAGGAGCGAGGTCCATTGGTCCTGGTTCGTTTCTGGAACCGGGACCACAGGGGCCAGACAAACCGGGACTAATGCCCCACGAGGCTCGGCTGGCCCCCTGGCCTCACGAACCGGGACCTATGCCCACATGGGTCCCGGTTCGTGGTGAACCGGGATTAATGGACTTATCTGGCCTGGACCAAAACCCTGTTTTCTACTAGTGACACCATATCCTCTTACTCCTTCACATAAGTGCCTTATATTAAAGTTATCAAAATCCGAAGTGGTCAGACATTTCATCTTAAATCGTAACTTAAATATGTTGCTTAACTTTGAAACCATGTCCTACTCAACTATAATCTAGTAAGTGAATGACATGTTAGTGGCTTACTCCCAAATGTTGTCCATGACCGTTGACGTGGCTATTCGAATAGGTTTAACACAGACACACTGTAGAGGCTATACACTTTACCCAGACTATAGACTCCCAGTCTAACATATCATGTTCATAGCATGGCACTGGTGTCTCCGACCTCCCGAAGGCTAGCCCTGGCTCAAGGGGATCTGGGTCCTTGCCACCGCGTGGCACTACTATTCCCCTCAGGAATCTTTCGAGATCTCACTAACCCAAGCCCTCTAACTTTGGGCATCTGGATCCGATGGGGAAGGGACTAGAGGCGGAAGGAGGGCGCAGAGCATCAGATCCAAGCAATCGGGCCGACGCTGCAACCCTTGAGCCACAAACCTCTTGCGTCGATGCCTCACCGCCCACGTGGCCGAGAACTTCGGCCAGCAACCGCGGCCGCCCTTGGTACCCCACCACCCAAGGCCACCGTGCCGGCGCACCAAAGGCCCTCCACTCGAGTGACGAAGCATAGGAGGCCTCATCGGCACCCTCCTCGATGGATGGGTGAGCTTGCCCGGCGGCTGCCTCTGGTGGAGGCAACGAAGAGGGGGTTGGGGGTGGCGGCGGCGCAGTGGAAACACTGGTCGCCCCCACCATACAGGGAAACACGTACCCAAAAGCATGTGATGGTACCTAGCTTAATTGTTGTTGGATGTAGATCTAGCCAAACATTCCCGCGTGTACATAATTTGTTTCTACCAATGCGTCGATACGCAAAGCTTTTTACATTGGGGAAGGATCCTTTTGGCTGAAAAAAAAGGAAGAGAGCAAACTGTACATTCAGTGGTTCATACACGCACAATACATCCGAGTTGGCTCACATCTCAATTTCAACTAGACGATGACTCGACCGGAGCGACGGCTGGTTCTTGTTCTTCGCCGGCCTTCTTCTCTTCCTCGACGGTCAGCTTATCCTCCGCTCCCTTTTCCTCCGTGCTTATTGCGGCCTCCTTCACATCACTGGCTTTTTTTCCGTCCGATTCCCCTGCAAACGGTAACCACAGATCAAATCGAAATGTTATAAAATGTGAGAAGAAACAAAGAAATCTTGAACATGCAAATGTGCAATGACATTGTTAGCAAATGAAGAAATTGAACCTACCATCATCGTCTCTCAAAGTGGCCGCGGATGTCTCCTCCTGTTCTGGCTCCCGGGAGACGCTCTCGGCCTTTTGCGGAACGACATCGGCCTCCTCGACAGTGACCACCTCCTCCTCCGTCGCCGTGGCCTTCATAGTTAGCTCGGTCTCACCATTGGCTTCGACTGCGGCCTCTTTGACGGCAGTAGGCTCCGGCAGCTCTGGCTCGTTTCTCAGATCGTCGTTGTTCAAGGAAGGCGCGGGTTGCTCTGCCGCCTCTGTCACCTCCACCTCCGGCACCGGCTTGGTCGGGAATGCGGCGCTTTCGTCCACGTTAGTTGCAGGAGCAGCCGCCCCGGTGGCAGTTTCGTCCTCGTTGGCCGTCGTCGGGACAGGGGCGTCTACGGTGACGGCATCTTCTTGCTTCTCCCGCGTGACCACCGGCACAGCCTCGACGGTGGTTGCACTTCCATCTGCCTTGGCCACCGGGGCATCCACCAAGGCGGTAGTTACACTTTGCTCATCCTTGGCGACCGTAGCATCCACCAAGGCGGCCGTTACACTTTCCTGCTCCTTGGTCACCGGAGCGGCCGGGAAGGAGGCAACGTCAACCTCCTCGGCGACCGGAGCATCCACCAGGGCTGCAGTTTCACTTTGCTGCTCCTTGCTCACCGGTGCGGCCGCGAAGGAGGCAACGCCAACCTCCTCGGCGACCGGAGCATCCACGAGGGCGGCAGTTTC
>NC_041385.1:777150200-777244105 GCF_002162155.2 Triticum dicoccoides
CCTCCTCGGCGGCCGGAGCATCCACGAGGGCGGCAGTTTCGGTTTCCTGCTCCTTGGCCACCGGAGCGGCCGGGAAGGAGGCAACGCCAACCTCCTCGGCGGCCGGAGCATCCACGAGGGCGGCAGTTTCGGTTTCCTGCTCCTTGGCCACCGGAGAAGCTGGGAAGGTGGCAACGTTAACCTCCTCGGCGACCGGAGCATCCACCAAGGCGGCAGTTTCACTTTCCTGCTCCTTGGCCACCGGAGCGGCCGGGAAGGTGGCAACATCAACCTCGTCAGCGACCGGAGCAGCCGCCATGGTGATACCCTCAATCTCCCCCGCCAACGGAGCAGACGAGATGGATACAAGTTCGTCCTCCTTGGCCGCCGGCGCAGCAACGAAGGAGGCACTGCCATCATCACCGGCCACCGGGGCAGCCAGGAAGGTGGCACCGGCATCCTCGTTGGCCTTGGCTGCCGGAGCAGGCACGAACGTGTCGATCTGGTCCTTCTCTATCGCCGGAGCATCGGCCGAGATGATACTGTCATCCTCCTTGGTGACTACGCCCACGGAGGCATCCGCGATGGCGACACTACCGTCATCCTCCACGTTGATCTCCTCGATGTCCTTCTCGTTGGACGACGCCGCCTCGTCTTCATTCGCCTCGGCCGACCACCCTTCCTCGTCCTCGCCCCGCCGACGGTCTCTTCCCGCCTCGACGGTAGGCGCGATCGACACCTCGACAGGCTGGCCATTCCTCATCTCCTCGACGACGATGATGCTCTCGCTCGTCGATGCCACACCGTCGTCCCGATCGGCGACAACCTCCTTATCGCTGACGCCATCGTCTTTCTTCGGCCCGGCAGCCTCCTCGGTCGCCGTCCCCTTCCCCTTGGCGTCCGGGACGGCGACTGCTCCCTTCTTACCGTCCTGCTTGCTCTCCCCCTCTCTCTTCTCCCCGACGACCTTGGCCCCGACCACGGTGGACGCAGCCTCGTCGCCGTCCTTGACGACGAGCGCCGCCAAACCGGGCTTGCCGTCCCGCTCCTTGGGGGCCTTCTCCTTCGCCGACGCCGACCTGTGGACCTTGACGTCGTCGCCATTGTCCTTGGTGGCGACCGGCTGGTGGGCGGCGGTGGCGACGACGCTGGACTTCCGCCGGAACCTGCGGCTGCACCTGCCGCTGCCGTCGCTGCTGAGCACGGCTTCCTTGGAGGTGCCGCAACCCATGGCACGACACGGCGAGGAGGGAGCTGAACGCCGGAGATGGATTTGTGGCGGGGAGAAGTCGGGGGGAGGATTCCCGTGTTGTATATATACTGCATGCGCGCGGCCATGCACGGCGTCGCAAAATTAGGGGAACCGTAAACGACCGAATTGGAGGCTGTGGCATGGTTGGTGTGTGTTTTTAATAGCCAGGAGGCTGTGGCACTTGACAGCAAATACTTCGAACCTTACACAAACTGAACTATGTGAGATCCTGGGCCTTTTTGGCTTCAGGTACCGTTCCCGGATGTGTGGTGTGGTGGTGGTTCACTGGTTGCTGTGTTTGGGTTGTAATCCACATTGATTTCTTTATATGCTTAAGCAAAAAAAAAAAACAGCAAACAAAAGCAGGAGAATATGAAAATGTCTGAATTTTGAGAAAACGCAAAACAGAGGAGCAAAAGAAACAACAACACAAAAGTTCTATGAAATGGTTTCTCCCGAATTTCCATTAGGCGAGGGCCAAAGTTCTCTATAAAGTAGCTGCCGCAGCGTCACATAAACATCATCAAAGCTCCATCCAGAACAGTGAGGCCTTGTTTGGTTTCCTCGAATCCCCTCGGATCCACGTCTATTCCCTGGGGAGGGAACGCACGGGCCAAATCGGACCCGGGCAGGCCGCCGACGCATTTGGCTGTGACCCACGACAGGGTGTGTCAGCCCTATCCTCATCATTTCCCTGGGCGTCAAATCCACACCTCCTGGCGCCGGCCTGGAAAACCCCGACTCTCTCGCGACCGAGCATCTCTCTGGCAACCTCCTCCGCTTACCTCGTGACGTATTGCGCCTCCCTCCGGCGCGACCATGCCCCTCTGCTTCCTGCGCCCTCATGAGCAACCTCATCACGATACATGTCTGGAATTTGCTTCCTAATTTCAGATTGTTTTGGTGGCAGGTGTTCGTCCCCTTGTTGCCAAATGGGACAGAAAGTTCTCCTGTGGTGTGGGCAGGGGGGATCCCATGTGTTCGTGAAATTGCCCCCTAGGGGTTTCTCGCCCTAGATTTTCCTTACATTACTACCAAACAAAGCCTGAGAGATAATCATTCAGATATAACAAAGAGCAATGCGACAAACTCACCTTGTAAACGATATTTCAATTATCTGAGGAATAAGGTCGTGCTGCTTTCAAAAAATAGAAGAGGAATGCGCCCAACTCAACTAGCTTGGAAAGTTGAAGAAATGGCATACAACACACGCTGGCAAGCCGATTTTGACTCCGACTTGTACGTGGGCGGCGAGCCTCCTCGCGTTCTGGCCGGGCTTCCTTCTTCGGCGAGGATCCACACATAGGTCGGCGCTGCTCAACTATGAGGAGCGGGATCGTTGACAGCCGGGGATGTCACGCGAGGAGGGGAGCTGGTCCGTTTGCTGTGTTACCTGGTGCATACACGCAAGTGTGTACACGGGTGTGCAGGAGCCGAAGCGGCTTCATAAGAGACCTCCGGATGGTGTTAGAAATATGCCCTACAGACAATAATAAAGTTATTATTTTATTTCAAAGAACATTATTTTATATATGCTATAGAGATTGCAGTGTTGGGAAAATATGCACTAAAGATAATAATTAAATTATTGTTTATTTTCATGTTTTGCCGAGTGTTCTTTTTATGTGTTACTCGACAAACAAGGCCTTTCTCGAATACCTAGACACAAAACACTCGGCACAAAATGGGTAATCGACAAACGGAAAACCCTTGGCAACAGCAGGGTCTTTGTAGAGTGTCATTCATAAGTCACTCGGCAAACAGGTCTTTGCCAAGTGTTTTTATAAGGCCCTCGGCAAACAATTAAAAATCAATTAAGTGCATGTGTTCATTTGGATTTTCAAGACCAAACTTCATTCAAATGTTCTTTGAAATGTTTTGTACACTTAAAATACACCACTGAATGATCTATGTCAAAATTTGGCAGCTTTCGTGGTCGGTTTGCTATATTTAAGTCATTAAATGCATTTCTAGCATTTAGTTTTTATAACAACATTTTGAACTGATAGTGCCAGAAAAAAAGACAAAATTGTGTTGAAAATTCATATTTGTATTTGTGGAGCCCATGTGTAGGCCTTATCCAAGAAATGGAAATGGATTTCAAACATGAGGGTACCAGGACACGACCTCGAATATTAAGTTTGTTGGTTTTTAATTTAAAAAATACAAACAAAGGGCAAAAAAATCAAGCTTGGCATGCCCACATATGTCACCTAGGAAGTTGTGTTAAAATTTTGAGAAGGTTTCGCAAAATTTGTGGCGTACACTACTTAGAAACCAGATCACCCCCGAGGAAGAATCATGGATCTGAGAGGAAAAGAGTCATGTTTGACAGTGATGTGATCATTGCTTCATTTGTTGGCCCTGATTGTTTTTCTACACTTAAGATACATCATAAAATAATCCATGCCAAAGTGTGTCATTTTTATGTCAGTTTGCTATATTTAAGCCATTAAGTACATTTTATAGTCATTTGGTGAATATAATTCTAATTTGAACTACAAGTGCATGAAAAAGTTGAGAAAATTATGTGGGAAAATCATATTTATCTTATTGGGTCCATGTTTAAGAATTTCCAAGAAAACGGAAGTAATTTCAAACACGCGGAGCCAAGACACGACCCCGAACATTGAGTTTGTTGGTCTTTAATTTCAAAAATGCAAAGAAAGTTCAAAAATTATAAAACTTGGCATGGTGCTCACTGCTCAGATATGACACCTAGAGGTTGTGGTAAAAAAAATTAGGAAGTTTCACAAAAATTATGGTGTACACTTCTTAGAACCGGACCATCTCCGAGGAAGATTCATGGTTTCCATAGGGACCAGGTCAGGTTCAATAGCGATGTGACCTCTATTTCACTAATTGGCCTTGAAATTTTTTATACACTCAAGATACACTATTAAATTACCATGTCAAAAATTAGCATCTTTCGGGGTTGGTTTGCTATATTTATTAATTAAGTGCATTTATGGGCATTACTAGATATAATTCAAATTTCGACTGCAAGTGGATAAAAAAGTTTGCAACTTTGTGTTGAAAAGTCATATGTGTATTCTTGAGTCCATGTTTAGGCATTATCCAAGAAAATGAAAGTAATTTCAAACATGAGGATGCCAAGAAATGACTCCAAACATTGAGTCTGTTGGTTTTATAAATCCAAAAAAATGCAAAAAAAGTCTGAAAAGCATGAAACTTGACAATGGATCCCTCAAATGATATCAGAGGTTGTGGTAAAAAATTTAGAAGGTTTCACAAAATTTGGGACATACATGGCTTAGAAACCAAACATTCTATCGGGAAGAATCCTGATTTGCGGAGGGAACGGGCCATCTTTAAAGGTGATGCGACTATTGCTTCATTTGTTGGCCTAGAAAAAAATACACACATGATACACCATTACATGATCCATGTAAGAAATTGGGATCTTTTTGTGTCTGTTTGCTATATTTAAGTCAATAAATGCATTTAGTGCACATAATTAAGATTAAAACTACAAGTGCATGAAAAAATTGGCAAAATTGTGTTGAAAAATATTTTTTGTGTCATTAAAGAATTTAAAATATTGTTGGGTTTTAAAATTCCGAAGCATGCAAATGAAGTACGAAAAGCATGAAAACTAGGCATGGTGACCTCGTATGACATGTATAGGTTGTGGTAAAAAATTAGATTGTTTCACAAAAAATTCGATATACACTCCTTAGAACAGGGATCGCCGAGGAAGAATCATGGTTTCGAGAGGGAATGGGTATTTATTTTTTTGCATATTGTTGATCAAGCTATACTTTCAATTAACTCGAGATTTGAACAATATGAGGGGTATGGAAAAAAATGGTTTCTTGTTTACTTCAAGTACGCTGCGGTTCCTAGATGAAGAGTTTGTTGGCTGCTCGTGTTAATCTTGAAGATGCACTTGAATTGTGTTGACTTTTTCTCCAGGACTCGCCACAAAATAAATGGGCCCACTTGATATTTTGACATTTTTGAAGAAGTGCTCCTTAATCCATCCTGATGTTGTTATTACATACAAAATTTTGCTAACCATTCCTATCACCGTTGCATGTGCGGAAAGGAGCTTTTCTAAACTCAAAGTTTTGGACAGGATTGACCTCCCGAGGTGGCGCACCGCATTGACTGCACCACACTACACTGCTTGGCATAGAACAGAGGAGCACAAGAGAATAGAGACGCAGGCCGCCGCGCTGCCTGCTGCTTCCTCTGTTGGCCTTGAAAAAAAATCTACACACATGATCCATGTAAGAAATTGGCATCTTTCTATGTCTATTTGCTATATGTAAGTCATTAAATGCATTTAATGAATATGATTAAGATTTAAACTGCAAGTGCATGGAAAAGTTGGCAAAATTGTGTTGGAAAATCTTATTTGTGTTCTTGAGTCCATCTATAGGCCTTATCGAAGAAAAATTAAAGAATTTCAAATGTGAGAATGCGAAGACATGACCCCGAGCATGAATTTGTTGGGTTTTTTAGTTATGAAGCATGCAAACGAAGTATGAAAAGCTTGAAACTTGGCATGGTGATCTCATATGACATGTATAGGTTGTGGTGAGAATGTTTCACTAAAGTTTTGACACACCCTGCTTAGAAACCACGCGAAGAATCATGGTCTAGTGAGGAATCGGTTTTTTTCGCATATTGTTGGTCAAGCTATAGTTTCACTTAACACGAGATTTGAACAATATGAGGGGTGTGAAAGAAAAAACATTGGTTTTTTGTTTACTTCAGGTAGGCTGTGATTCTTGGATGACAAAACTTTGTTGGCTGCTTGTGTTAATCTTGAAGATGCACTTGAATTGTGTTGATTTTTTCTCGAGGACTCACTACAGAAATAAATGGGCCCACTTGTGTGATGCCCCCGATTCACTCGTACACTAATCATATACGCAAATGTGTACGATCAAGATCAGGGACTCACGGGAAGATATCATAACACAACTCTAGACACAAATAAAATAATACAAGCTTTATATTACAAGCCAGGGGCCTCGAGGGCTCGAATACAAGATCCATACACAAGAGTCAGCGGAAGCAAAAGTATCTGAGTACGGACATAAGTTAAACAATACTGCCTTAAGAAGGCTAGCACAAAAGCAACAATGATCGAAGAGGCAAGGCCTCCTGCCTAGGACCTCCTAACTACCCCTGGTCGTTGTCGGTCTCCACATAGCAGCAAGCACCATCGGGTAGTAGTAGACGTCGGCGATGGCATCTGTCTCCAGGGATCCACCATCTGGTTGCATCAACCAGAAAGAAGAAAGAAGGGGAAAAAGGGGTAGCAAAGCAACCGTGAGTACTCATCCAAAGTACTCGCAAGCATCAGATCTATACTAAGTATGCATTGGTATCAAATGGAAGGGTTGTATCTGTGGACTGAATTGCAGAATGCCAGAATAGAGGGGAAGGCCTAGCCTATCGAAGACTAGCATATTCAAGCAGCTCCAAGCATCTTGCAGCATGTAGAAGAGTAAAGTGTAGCATTTTAATATTTAACAAACATGTCATAGAAACAACGCCAGAGATCCTTCCTCGACTCCCTGCGAGAAAGCAATCTCGGAGCCACATATCCATCACATAACTCAAGTACCAATTTTTAGTTATATAAGATCAGGATACAAGTCTGAACGTCCATTACCGGGGACACGGTATTCGAATATATAACTTCCCTGCAGGGGTGCACCACGTTACCCAACACGCTTGATTACTCTGGCCGGACACACTTTTCTGGGTCAATGCCCGGCCTTGGAAGATCAACACGTCGTAGCCCTACCTAGGCTCAGCAAAGAGGTCCCCGTCGGTCTACATCCTAAGCACTCCGGGGTCTGGGCCCATCGCCCATTGCACTCCGGGTCATTGTGCACAAGGGGGAACTAGCACCACCTCTGCTTGGATGGCGCGATCCGGCACGGCCACAACACTGAACTGGACGTCTGACAAAGCTTCGGCTGATACTGCGATGTCAAGGCCCATAACTATTCTCGCATGGTGGTTAGTGCGTAAAGGCTAGAGGCCTACTCATAACAAATACCCAAACCTATTAGTGCATTGGGGGCTCGCGGAGACGAGCAGAGACTCACGATAATGTGACCCCGTCGCCCCGTCTCGTGGACCTACGGCAAGGGCCCAGAATGCCCGGTCGTGCATCATAGAAAAATCGCGGGTGCTCTACGGGCCCGCCCGACTTTCACATTGTGACGCCCCCGATTCAATCGTACACTAATCATACACGCCAATGTGTACGATCGAGATCAGGGACTCACGGGAAGATATCACAACACAACTCTAGGCACAAATAAAATAATACAAGCTTTATATAACAAGCCAGGGGCCTCGAGGGCTCGAATACAAGCTCGATACACAAGAGTCGGCGGAAGCAACAATATCTGAGTACAGACATAAGTTAAACAAGACTGCCTTAAGAAGGCTAGCACAAAAGCAACACGATCGAAGAGGCAAGGCCTCCTGTCTGGGACCTCCTAACTACTCCTGGACGTCGGCGGTCTTCACGTAGTAGCATCCATCAGCGGTGGCATCTGGCTCCAAGGATCCACCATCTGGTTGCATCAACTGGAAAGAAGAAAGAAGGGGTAAAAGGGGGTAGCAAATCAACCGTGAGTACTCATCCAAAGTACTCGCAAGCATCAGATCTATACTATGTATGCATTTGTATCAAAGGAAGGGGTTGTATCTGTGGACTGAACTGCAGAATGCCAGAATAGAGGGGGAAGGCCTAGCCTATCGAAAACTAGCATCTTCAAGCAGCTCCAAGCATCTTGCAGCATGTAGAAAAGTAAAGAGTGACATTTTAATATTTAACAAGCATGTTGTAACATCAACGCCCAGAGATCCTTCCCCGACTCCCTGCAGGAAAGCAATCTCGGAGCCACATATCCATCACATATCTCAAGTATCCATTTCTAGTTATATAAGATCAGGATATAAGTCTGAACGTCCATTACCGTGGACACGGTATTCGAATATATATCTTCCCTGCATGGTTGCACTACATTACCCAACACGCCCAATCACTCTGGCCGGACACACCTTTCTGGGGTCAATGCCCGGCCTCGGAAGATCAACACGTCGCAGCCCTACCTAGGCTCAGCAAAGAGATCCCCGCCGGTCTACATCCTAAGCACTCCGGGGTCTTGGGCCCATCACTCGCAGCACTCCGGGTCGTTGTGCGATGAGACGGGATGAGCACCACCTCATACTGAATGGCACTGGCCCGACAGGCCCACTATGCTGAACTGGACGTCTGACAAACCTCCGGCTGATACTACGACGTCGAGGCCCATAACTATTCTCGCATGGTGGTTAGTGCGTAAAGGCCAGAGGCCAACTCAAAACAAATACCCAAACCTGTCGGGCCCGTCTCATGATCAGGTGACCCCATCGCCCCATCTCATGGACTTACGGCAAGGGCCTAGACTGCCCGGCCGTGCCACGTGGAAAACTCGCAGGTGCTCAACGGACCCGCTCGACTTTCACATCAACTCGCGGGTACCCCTAAGGGCCGACCCAACTTCAACAATGGTCCCAAGTAAAGTCAAGGTAACCATGTGTCTAGACATCAAGGGGAAAACCCGAGGAATCACCCCCGGAGGATTCCACTCGATGTGATCATCAAGGTGAACGTAAGAGGATCCACCCTCGAGGTTCACACTTGAGGTGTTGCACGACAGAGCCGTATCGGGAATGGTGAACGAGGAACCACCCTAGTTGACCATGACCGAATAGCTACACTAGAGAATTATCATCAGGAGTACGTTATGAGGGATCACCCTCGGCACTCGATAGTAAATCTGCAGAGTCGAGCAACTAAAGGGGCGTGATGTGATGTGAGGTGTCAGGCTCTGTTCATTGATCATGTTGATCGAGTCATCGGAGATGAAGCAGGGGCAACAAGGACAATGTGGGGGTCACTGATGGATCACTAACCAACATATACTAAGCAGTTTAGGATAAGCAAGTAAGGTACAACATCAGGTTACAAAAGCAGGCTATGCATCAGAATAGGAGCAATGAATAACACTAGCAAAATCTATGCAAGCATGAGAGTATATAATGGGCGATATCGGGATGATCAAAGGGGGGGCTTGCCTGGAAGCTCCACTGAAAGGGAAGAGGGTCGCCGGTGACGTAGTCGATCACAGGGACATCAACATCGGTCTCGGGGCCTACCGAAGAAGAAGAGGGGGAAGAAACAGTAAATACAATGCACACAGATGCATGACAAAGCATAACATGGCAATACACGATGCAAGAGGTGTTCTAACGCAATGCTACATGATACTGGCGAAGGGGGACAACATCCGGGAATGTTTCCCCGAAGTCTGGCATTTTCGGACAAATGAAATGGAGGGGAAAGGTTGCATGTTCGCTATGCTAGGGGCATGTGACAGATGAACAGACCGCGTATTCGGATTCATCTTGTCATTTTGAGCAACTTTCGTGTATAAATCTTTTTCATCCAAGTTACAGATTATTATATATTAATTTTCAAAGTTTTAAAAGATTTTCTAATATTAATACCATTTAAATTAATTCAGAAAAAGGAACGTGACGTCAGCATGGCGTCATCAACGCATAAGTGGTCAACTGACCAGCTGACCAGTCAACAGGGCCCATGCGGGGCCCACTGGCAGTGACTAAGCAATGCCCGGCCAACCTTTGACTTGGTCAACAGGGCCATGGGCCCCAGTGGCAGTGACACCGGGGTGGGGCCCAAAGGCGCCGACGTCGGCATGGCGATGGAAGTCGCGTCGGCGACCAAAACGCACGGCGGCGCGTACGGGAGGCCGCGGATTTTTGCTACGGTGGCTCAAATCGGACGTGCCTCGTCTCATTCGGCTGCGGTCAATCTCGCGCATCCAATGACAGTGGTCACGGGGGCTGGAGTTGACCGGAGCAGGGCAGAGCATCGACGACACCGGCGGCCGGAACTCGGCTCGATGCGGGTCAGCAACAACAGTTCATTTGCGGACAAACTAAACGGCCAAGGGACCTCTACACGTGCGTGCGACGGTGATGGACTACTGCGCGTGGCCATTTGGTCACCGGGAGGTGGCCGGTGACGAGCGTCCGCGGCGGAGGGCTTGGCCGCAGCGGGGATGGCGGCCATGAGGTACGATCGTTGATGAGAAGGGCGGGGGAAAGAAAGCGGGGGCTCACCGTGACCTGCTGGTGTGCAAAGCGGGCTTGGGGGAGAGCTCGCCGGAGCGA
This sequence comes from Triticum dicoccoides, assembly GCF_002162155.2. NCBI lineage: Eukaryota > Viridiplantae > Streptophyta > Magnoliopsida > Poales > Poaceae > Triticum > Triticum dicoccoides. The sequence continues at coordinate 777,160,672 of NC_041385.1, forward strand.
ATCATCGACGGAGTCCGCCGGGCGAGGAGGAAGAAGATGGTGAGGATCCGGCGCGACAGTGCCTCCCAGCTCGAGATGGCCGCCGTAGTCGACGCAGAGGAGGCCGATAGAGTGGATGGCACGGCGGCGCGGTGAGAGGAGGACGATGGCCGTGGCAGCAAGGAAGGCGCGGCGACCGTGGCGTTCGGCCCTTCCTCCAGATCGGCAGAGGGGGAGAGGTGGATCTGGGCGAGAGGGGCGAAGTGGGTGGAGGTAGGTGAGGGAGGAGGCCCGAGGCGTCGAAGGGGCTCCCTTATCCCCTCGGGGCGTCGTCGTCGAAGTGGTCGGGCGGGAGCACGCGCTCGGTCGTGTACAGTAGGAGGAAGACGACCGAGGGGTGGGACTAGGCGGGCTAGGTCGGCCAGGTGGGCTAAGGCCCAGGAGGGCGCGGTGGGCAGCTGGGCCAGTCGGCCCAGTGGAGGAGGGGAGACCTTTTCTCTTTTTTTTAATTTAACCTTTTAAATAACTGTTTTAAATAGATTAGGGCATTAAACCACTTTGCAAAAATGTTGGCTCACCACCATAATTGGTTATGTAAAATTTGCCACACTTTGAACATTTTGGTTTTCACGTTTGACAAGTTTGAATTTTGGCTTTAAACTCGGTTTTGAATTTGAATCGTGATTTGCACCAAATGAAGATTAGCAACAGTAATGTGATGACATGGCATCGTTACCAGGAGGTTACTGTAGCTTAATTATCCGGGCGTCACAATTCTCCTCCACTACAAGAAATCTCGTCTCGAGATTTAAGGGGTGGAGTAAGGGGGAAAGACTCGGGAAGGATGGAGGTCAACACAAAATAGGTACCTGGGGGCTATCTCAGTGAATGTGGCATAGAGGCATCTCTTGAGTTGAAATTCAAGAAGTCATCGAGAGCAAGGTAAGGAGGTGCAATAAGAAGCTTCAAGCGGGTAGGCAACCGTTCGTTACCTGAAACAGAGAGTGAGAGGGGTTCAGAGCAACTAAAATAAGTGTTACGTCTGATACCAGAATAGATCATCTCTCAGAAGGTGCGAAGCCAAATGTGAGGAATAACTTTAGAAACATGGGTGTACAGAAGTGTCATGTTTCGATCTGGTGGAACTGTGGGTTATGGGCCCACCATGTGGGTTAAAAGTAGAAACGGCGCTGACATCTTGCACAGTCATGATAGCAAGGTAGGTCAGAGGACAACCTGTCAGTTATGTTGGCAACAACATTGGTACCAAGGGCGAGGGGCGAAGAGAACCATTTTCCTGCTCGCAAGGCGAGGCGGACCAATAGACAAAGTTCTCGTCCATCGGTGGCTATCGGAATGTCATCAACAATAGTAACAAGGTCTTATTGACGGAGTTTGTACACCGAGGTGTTTACATAAGCAGCGAATTATCACTACTCAGATATGTTAGGTTACAAGAAAGGTTAAACAAAACAATGGAAAGGAAAGTTTAGACTCGAACCAATTATCGGTGTTCTCGAGTGTCTAACAACTCAGAACCCGTGGAAAATTAGAATTGGCAAGAATTAATCATTCATGTAGAACTCATAAGAGGCTATGTAGTTCCGTGATATTCTTAAGATACTAGAGGGTAATACTCGAAGGTAGAACCAGATAGAGGTTGGACAAAAGAAAAGATCTGCAGAAGAAAAGTACTTTAACGTGTCCGAGAAATGGGATCAAAGAAGAACTATGTGGTTGGAACCATGGTTGCAAAGGACCAAACATAGATACACGATGAACTTATCACAAGGGGATTAATATTATTACAAGAAGCTTCCATGATTTCCACATCGGGTCCATGGGCATGAACACAAAGGCTCAAGGTCGACTCCCACTTCTCCAATGCATAACCTTTCATTCACTCCTCATTTTCGAAGAAGTCGTAGTGTTGAGATTTTTTCTGGCATAACACTAGTAGAGTATGAGTTGTAGAATTCTCCGGGTTCACACAGCTTTAGGGAAGACAGAGATTCAACCCATTAGGACATATTAGGAACATATACCACAAATTTCATGAGTAAATAACTCAAGCCAGGAAGCAGAGTATGGTTGACGAGAGCAGGGGATACAATTTACCAAAGGCATTATGTATCCGAGGAAAAGCTCACAAGGTTACTGAAAATGAAGGACGTTGTCGGATAGAACCCAACAAAGGATCTGGTGGTCCATGCTACGTCTTGAGCTTGCGTTGGTTTTCCTTGAAGAGGAAAGGGTGATGCAGCACAGTAGCATAAGTATTTCCCTCAGTTTTTGAGAACCAAGGTATCAATCCAGTAGGAGGCTCCTCACAAGTCCCACGCACCTACACAAACAAACAAGGAACTCGCAACCAACGCGATAAAGGGGTTGTCAATCCCTTCATGACCACTTGCAAAAATTGAGATCTGATAGAGATAATATGATAAGATAAATATATTTTTGGTATTTTATGATATAGATTGGAAAAGTAAAGATGCAAATAAAAGTAGATTGAAAGCTTATATGATAAGAGATAGACCCGAGGGCCATAGGTTTCACTAGTGGCTTCTCTCAAGATAGCATAAGTATTACGGTGGGTGAACAAATTATTGTCGAGCAATTGATAGAAAAGCGAATAATTATGAGATTATGTAGGCATGATCATGTATATAGGTATCATGTCCATGAAAAGTAGACCGACTCCTGCCTGCATCTACTACTATTACTCCACACATCGACCGCTATCCAGCATGCATCTAGAGTATTAAGTTCATAAGAACAGAGTAACACATTAAGAAAGATGACATGATGTAGAGGGATAAACTCATGCAATATGATATAAACCCCATCTTTTTATCCTCGATGGCAACAATACAATACGTGCCTTGCTACCCCTGCTGTCACTGGGAAAGGACACCGCAAGATTGAACCCAAAGCTAAGCACTTCTCCCATGGCAAGAAAGATCAATCTAGTAGGCCAAACCAAACCGATAATTTGAAGAGACTTGCAAAGATAACTTAATCACACATAAAAGAATTCAGAGGAGATTCAAATATTTCTCATAGATAAACTTGATCATAAACCCACAATTCATCGGATCTCGACAAACACACCTCAAAAGGAGTTACATCGAATAGATCTCCAAGAAGAGGAAGGAGAACTTTGTATTGAGAATCAAAGAGAGAGAACAAGCCATCTAGCTAATAACTATGGACCCAAAGATCTGTGGTAAACTACTCACAACTCATCGGAGAGGCTATGGTGTTGATGTAGAAGCCCTCCGTGGTTGATTCCCCCTCCGGCAGAGCACCGGCGAAGGCTCCAAGATGGGATCTCGCGGATACAGAAGGTTACGGTGGTGGAAATAGCTTTTCGTGGTCGCCCCTGATGTTTTCGGGGTACGTAGGTATATAGGAGGAAGAAGTACGTCGGTGGACGCCCGAGGGGCCCACGAGATAGGGGGCTCGCCCAGTAGGGGGGCGCCCTCCACCCTCGTGGCTGCCTCGGTAGCTTCTTGACTTGCACTCCAAGTCCTCTTGATCACATTTGTTCCAAAAAGATCGCTCCCGAAGGTTTCATTCCGTTTGGATTCTGTTTGATATTCCTTTTCTTCGATATACTGAAATAGGCAAAAAAATAGCATTTCGGGCTGGGCCTCCGGTCAGTAGGTTAGTCCCAAAAATGATATAGAAGTGTAAAATAAAGCCCATAAACATCCAAAACAGGTAATCTAATAGCATGGAACAATCAAAAATTATAGATACGTTGGAGATGTATCAGTCCACGAGGGATCTGAAGTGAGCAACAGTACTAAACCAGAAGAAGAAATGATGCAAGGAGATTAGGTTATAGAAATAACTGACTAATTCAAAGCTTCCAAATTGGGGGATCAGAAGCAAAGGCTCTGATCAAAGACAAGTAAGTTGAAAGGACATAGATCGACAAACAATCAAGGTTTGATCTGTCAAACACCAGTTCATGTCCGGGGTGACGTCTGAGCCGATGGGAAGAATTCTAATTTTGATTGAAGATTGCGAGCATTCACAAACACATCGAATCAATTGCTCAAAATTATGATGACAAAGGTTGCTAAAGAACATTGCTGGACATATGGAAGTAACTATAGTGTAAGCAGGTAAGGAGGAACAAGAGTAATAGGCTACTAAGGAGTTTTGGAAGATCAAATAACATTCCAAAGAATTTTCTGAAACACATGAACAACTATGGACAAACGGATACTTGACAAGCGCGAGTAATTATCCGTAGGGGTATTCATGTGGCAAAGAACTGCAAGGCAGTAGGCTCAATGGATTCTTAGGACAATAGAGAGTAATTCGGAGCACCTTGTAATAACAAGAGCAACCAGGGATGAAGGTATAAATGGCAATGTAAGTAGTTACTCATAAGGATTTATTGGTGGTAGGGATCGCAATGGCGAAGGGCACAAGGGTCTAGGGAAAACATCGGAGACAATCTTCAGAATCTTCTGGTGCACCAAGTAATAATTTTGAGTGAGGGGCTCTCCGGAAAGTATTTACGAGAACCTAGAGTCGTTAGCAAAATCATTTAACCCGAATAGAATAGAGATCAGATTCCCAGAGTATAGATGAGGAGTAAAAGATCCTAATACCACCCAATTAGCGACATGGGCCCATAACCCACACAGCCATGTTAGTAAAACAGTTTTTCAAAGACTAGATTCAACTTTGGCCAAGGAGTTGGAAAGGGGGGGTTCCTATAGGCAGTTGGCTCTGATACCAACTTGTGACGCCCCCGATTCAATCGTACACTAATAATACATGCAAATGTGTACGATCAAGATCAGGGACTCACGGAAAGATATCACAACACAACTCTAGACACAAATAAAATAATACAAGCTTTATATTACAAGCCAGGGGCCTCAAGGGCTCAAATACAAGCTCGATACACAAGAGTCAGCGGAAGCAACAATATCTGAGTACAAACATAAGTTAAACAAGACTGCCTTATAAAGGCTAGTACAAAAGCAACACGATCGAAGAGGCAAGTCCTCCTGCCTGGGACCTCCTAACTACTCCTGGACATCGGCGGTCTTCACGTAGTAGCATCCATCAGGGGGGGGCATCTGGCTCCAAGGATCCACCATCTGGTTGCATCAACCGAAAAGAAGAAAGAAGGGCGAAAATGGGGTAGCAAAGCAACTGTGAGTACTCATCCAAAGTACTCGCAAGTATCAGATCTATACTATGTATGCATTGGTATCAAAGGGAAGGGTTGTATCTGTGGACTGAACTGCAGAATGCCAGAATAGAGGGGGAAGGCCTAGCCTATCGAACACTAGCATCTTCAAGCAGCTCCAAGCATCTTGCAGCATGTAGAAGAGTAAAGAGTATCATTTTAATATTTAACAAGCATGTTGTAACATCAACGCCCAGAGATCCTTCCGCGACTCCCTGCAGGAAAGCAATCTCGGAGCCACATATCCATCACATATCTCAAGTATCCATTTCTAGTTATATAAGATCAGGATATAAGTCTGAACGTCCATTACCGTGGACACGATATTCAGATATATGTCTTCCCTGCAGGGGTGCACAATGTTACCCAACACGCCCGATCACTCTGGCCGGACACACCTTTCTGGGGTCAATGCCCGGCCTCGGAAGATCAACACGTCGCAGCCCTACCTAGGCTCAGGAGAGAGGTCCCCGCCGGTCTACATCCAAAGCACTCCGGGGTCTTTGGCCCATCGCCCGCAGCACTCCGGGTCGTTGTGCAACGAGCCGGGACGAGCACCACCTCATATTGGATGGCACTGGCCCGACAGGCCCACGATGCTGAACTGGACGTCTGACAAAGCTTTGGCTGATACTACGACGTCGAGGCCCATAACTATTCTCGCCTGGTGGTTAGTGCGTAAAGGCCAGAGGCCAACTTAGAACAAATACCCAAACATGTTAGTGCATTGGGGGCTCGCGGAAACTAGCAGAGACTCATGATAAGGTGACCCCATCGCCCCGTCTCATGGACTTACGGCAAGGGCCCAGACTGCCCGGCCGTGCCACATGGAAAACTCGCGGGTGCTCAACAGGCCCGCCCGACTTTCACATCAACTCGCGGGAACCCCTCAGGGCCGACCCGACTTCAACAATGGTCCCAAGTAAAGTCAAGGTAACCGTGTGTCCAGACATCAAGGGGAAAACCCAAGGAATCACCCCCGGAGGATTCCACTCGATGTGATCATCAAGGTGAACGTAAGAGGATCCACCCTCGAGGTTCACACTTGAGGTGTTGCACAACAGAGCCATATCGGGAATGGTGAACGAGGAACCACCCTCGTTGACCATGACCGAATAGCTACACTACAGAATTATCATCAGGAGTGCGTTATGCGGGATCACCCTCGGCACTCGATAGTAAATCTGCAGAGTCGAGCAACTAAAGGGGCGTCATGTGATGTGAGGTGTCAGGCTCTGGTCATCGATCACGTTGATCGAGTCATCGGATATGAAGCAGGGGCAACAAGGACAATGTGGGGGTCACTGATGGATCACTAACCAACATATACTAAGCAGGTAAGGTACAACAGCAGGTTACAAAAGCAGGCTATGCATCAGAATAGGAGCAATCAATAACAGTAGCAAAATCTAATGCAAGCATGAGAGTATAGAATGGGCGATATCGGGATGATCAAAGGGGGGGCTTGCCTGGAAGCTCCGCTGAAAGGGAAGAGGGTCGCCGGTAACGTAGTCGACCACAGGGACATCAACATCGGTCTCGGGGCCTACCGAAGAAGAAGAGGGGGCAGAAACAGTAAATACAATGCACACAGATGCATGACAAAGCATAACATGGGAATACATGATGCAAGGGGTGTTCTAACGCAATGCTACACGATACTGGCGAAGGGGGACAACATCCGGGAATGTTTCCCTGAAGTCTGGCATTTTCGGACAAATGAAACAGAGGGGAAAGGTCGCATGTTCTCTATGCTAGGGGCATGTGACAGATGAACGGACCGTGTATTCGGATTTGTCTCATCGTTCTGAGCAACTTTCATGTATAAAACTTTTTCATCCGAGTTACAGATTATTATATATTAATTTTCAAAGTTTTAAAAGATTTTCTAATATTAATACCATGTAAATTAATTCAGAAAAAGGAACGTGATGTCAGCATGGCGTCATCAATGCATCAGCCGTCAACTGACCAGCTGACCAGTCAACAGGGCCCACACGGGGCCCACTGGCAGTGATTGGGCAGTGCCCAGCCAACCGTTGACTGGGTCAACAGGGCCGTGGGGCCCAGTGGCAGTGACACCGGGGTGGAGCCAAGAGGCGCCCACGTCAGCATGGCGATGGAAGTCGCGCCGGCGACCAAAACGCACGGCGGCGCGTACGGGAGGCCACCGGATTTTCGCTACGGTGGCTCAAATCGGATGTGGCTAGGCTCGTTCACCTACGGTCGATCTCGCGCATCCAATGGCGGTGGTCGCGGGGGCTGGAGTTGACCGGAGCAGGGCGCAGCGTCGACGACAGTGGCGGCCGGAACTCGGCTCGATGCGGGTCAGCAACAGCAGCTCGTTTGCAGACAAACTAAATAGCCAAGGGACCTCTACACGTGCGTGCGACGGCGATGGACTACTGTGCGTGGCCATTTGGTCACCGGGAGGTGGCCGATGACGAGCGTCCGCGGTGGAGGGCTCGGCCGCAGCGGGGATGGCGGCCACGAGGTTGTTGGAGAACGTTGCATAAAATAAAAAAAATTCCTACGTTCATCCAGATCAATCTATGAGTTCATCTAGCAACGAGAGAGAGGAGTGCATCTACATACCCTTGTAGATCGCGAGCGGAAGCGTTCAAGAGAACGGGGTTGAGGGAGTCGTACTCGTCGTGATCCAAATCACCGGAGATCCTAGCGCCGAACGGACGGCACCTCCGCGTTCAACACATGTACGGTCAGCGTGACGTCTCCTCCTTCTTGATCCAGCAAGGGGGAGGAGAGGTTGATGAAGATCCAGCAGCACGACGGCATGGTGGTGGATACAGCAGGGCTCCGGCAGGGCTTCGCCAAGCGACTACGGGGGGGAAAGGTGTAGCAAGGGGGAAGGGAGGCGCCAGGTGTCAGGGTGCGGCTGCCCTCCCACCCCCCTCTTTATATAGGGACTCCAGGGGGGCGCCGGCCCTAGGAGATGGGATCTCCTAGGGGGGCGGCGGCCAAGGGGGGAAACTTGGCCCCCAAGGCAAGTGGAGGCGGCCCCTCCCCTAGGGTTCCCAACCCTAGGCGCAGAGGGGGGCCCAGGGGGGTGCACCAGCCCACCAGGGACTGGTTACCCTCCCACTTCATCCCATGGGGCCCTCCGGGATAGGTGGCCCCACCCGATGGACCCCCGGGACCCTTCCGGTGGTCCCAGTACAATATAGGTGAACCCCGAAACTTTCCCGATGGCCGAAACTCGACTTCCCATATATAATTCTTTACCTCCGGACCATTCCGGAACTCCTCGTGACGTCCTGGATCTCATCCGGGACTCCGAACAACTTTCGGTTTGCTGCATACTAATATCTTTACAACCCTAGCGTCACCGAACCTTAAGTGTGTAGACCCTACGGGTTCGGGAGACACGCAGACATGACCGAGACTACTCTCCGGTCAATAACCAATAGCGGGATCTGGATACCCATGTTGGCTCCCACATGCTGCTCAATGATCTCATCAGATGAACCACGATGTCGAGGATTCAAGCAACCCCGTATACAATTCCCTTTGTCAATAGGTATGTTACTTGCCCGAGATTCGATCGTCGGTATCCCAATACCTCATTCAATCTCGTTACCGGCAAGTCACTTTACTCGTACCGTAATGCATGATCCCGTGACCAGACACTTGGTCACTTTGAGCTCATTATGATGATGCATTACCGAGTGGGCCCAGTGATACCTCTCCGTAATACGGAGTGACAAATCCCAGTCTCGATCTATGTCAACCCAACAGACACTTTCGGAGATACCCGTAGTATACCTTTATAGTCACCCAGTTACATTGTGACGTTTGGTACACCCAAAGCACTCCTACGGTATCCGGGAGTTACACGATCTCATGGTCTAAGGAAAATATACTTGACATTGGAAAAGCTCTAGCAAAACGAACTACACGATCTTGTGCTATGCTTAGGATTGGGTCTTGTCCATCACATCATTCTAATAATGATGTGATCCCGTTAGCAAAGACATCCAATGTCCATAGTCAGGAAACCATGACTATCTGTTGATCAACGAGCTAGTCAACTAGAGGCTCACTAGGGACATGTTGTGGTCTATGTATTCACACGTGTATTACGATTCCCGGATAACACAATTATAGCATGAATAAATGACAGTTATAATTGAACAAGGAAATATAATAATAATCCTTTTTATTATTGCCTCTAGGGCATATTTCCAACAGTCTCCCACTTGCACTAGAGTCAATAATCTAGTTACATTGTGATGAATCGAACACCCATAGAGTTCTGGTGTTGAACATGTTTTGCTCGCAGAAGAGGTTTAGTCAACGGATCTGCGACATTCAGATCCGTGTGTACTTTGCAAATATCTATGTCTCCATCTTGAACATTTTCACGGATGGAGTTGAAACGACGCTTGATGTGCCTGGTCTTCTTGTGAAACCTGGGCTCCTTGGCAAGGGCAATAGCTCCAGTGTTGTCACAGAAGAGAGTGATTGGCCCCGACGCATTGGGTATGACTCCTAGGTCGGTGATGAACTCCTTCATCCATATTGCTTCATGCGCTGCCTCCGAGGCTGCCATGTATTCCGCTTCACATGTAGATCCCGCCACGACGCTCTGCTTGCAACTGCACCAGCTTACTGCTCCACGATTCAACATATACACGTATCCGGTTTGTGACTTAGAGTCATCCAGATCTGTGTCGAAGCTACCGTCGACGTAACCCTTTACGACGAGCTCTTCGTCACCACCATAAACGAGAAACATGTCATTTGTCCTTTTAAGGTACTTCAGGATATTCTTGACCGCTGTCCAGTGTTCCTTGCCGGGATTACTTTGGTACCTTCCTATGAAACTTACGCAAGGTTTACATCTGGTCTAGTACACAACATGTCATACATAATAGATCCTATGGCTGAGGCATAGGGGATGACACTCATCTCTTCTTTATCTTCTGTCCTGGTCGGGCATTGAGATGAGCTCAATCTCAGACCTTGCAACACAGGCAAGAACCCTTTCTTGGACTGATCCATATTGAACTTCTTCAATATCTTATCAAGGTATGTGCTTTGTGAAAGACCTATGAGGCGTCTCGATCTATCCCTATAGATCTTTATGCCTAATATGTAAGCAGCTTCTCCAAGGTCCTTCATTGAAAAACACTTAGTCAAGTAGGCCTTAATGTTGTCCAAAAGTTCTATATCATTTCCCATCAAAAGTATGTCATCTACATATAATATGAGAAATGCTACAGAGCTCCCACTCACTTTCTTGTAAACGCAGGCTTCTCCATAAGTCTGTATAAACCCAAACGCTTTGATCATCTCATCAAAGCGAATGTTCCAACTCCGAGATGCTTGCACCAGCCCATAAATGGATCGCTGGAGCTTGCATACTTTGTTACCACTCTTAGGATCGACAAAACCTTCCGGCTGCATCATATATAGTTGTTCCTTAAGATAGCCGTTAAGGAATGCCGTTTTGACGTCCATCTGCCATATCTCATAATCATAGTATGCGGCAATTGCTAACATGATTCAGACGGACTTCAGCTTCGCTACGGGAGAGGAAGTCTCGTCGTAGTCAACCCCTTTAACTTGCCGATAACCCTTAGCGACAAGTCGAGCTTTATAGATGGTAACATTACCATCCGCGTCCGTCTTCTTCTTAAAGATCCATTTGTTTTCTACCGCTCGCCGATCATCGGGCAAGTCTGTCAAAGTCCATACTTTGTTTTCGTACATGGATTCTATCTCGGATTGCATGGCTTCAAGCCATTTGTTGGACTCTAGGCCCGCCATCGCTTCTTCATAGTTCGAAGGTTCACCGTTGTCCAACAACATGATTTCCAGGACAGGGTTGCCATACCACTTTGGTGTGGAACGTGTCCTTGTGGACCTACGAAGTTCAGTAGCAACTTGATCCGAAGTACCTTGATCATCATCATTAATTTCCTCTCCAGTCGGTGTAGGCACCACAGGAACATTTTCCTGAGCTGCACTACTTTCCGGTTCAAGAGGTAGTACTTCGTCGAGTTCTACTTTCCTCCCACTTACTCCTTTCGAGAGAAACTCTTTTTCCAGAAAGGATCCATTCTTGGCAACAAAGATCTTGCCTTCGGATCTAAGGTAGAAGGTATAACCAATCGTTTCCTTAGGGTATCCTATGAAGACGCATTTTTCCGATTTGGGTTCGAGCTTTTCAGGTTGAAGTTTCTTGACATAAGCATCGCATCCCCAAAATTTTAGAAACGACAGCTTAGGTTTCTTCCCAAACCATAATTCATACGGTGTCGTCTCAACGGATTTAGACGGGGCCCTATTTAAAGTGAATGCAGCTGTCTCTAGAGCATATCCCCAAAATGATAGCGGTAAATTGGTAAGAGACATCATAGATCGCACCATATCCATTAGAGTGCGATTACGATGTTCGGACACACCATTACACTGAGGTGTTCCAGGCGGCGTGAGTTGTGAAACGATTCCACATTTTCTTAAGTGTGTACCAAATCCGTGACTTAAATATTCTTCTCCATGATCTGATCGTAAGAATTTTATCTTTCGGTCACGTTGATTCTCTACTTCATTCTGAAATTCCTTGAACTTTTCAAAGGTCTCAGACTTGTGTTTCATCAAGTAGACATACCCATATCTACTTAAGTCATCAGTGAGAGTGAGAACATAACGATATCCTCCGCGAGCCTCAACGCTCATTGGACCACACACATCAGTATGTATGATTTCCAATAAGTTGGTTGCTCGCTCCATTGTTCCGGAGAACGGAGTCTTGGTCATTTTGCCCATGAGGCATGGTTCACATGTGTCAAATGATTCATAATCGAGAGACTCTAAAAGTCCATCAGCATGGAGTTTCTTCATGCGCTTGACACCAATGTGACCAAGGCGGCAGTGCCACAAGTATGTGGGACTATCGTTATCAACTTTACATCTTTTGGTATTCACACTATGAATATGTGTAACATTACGTTCGAGATTCATTAAGAATAAACCATTGACCATCGGGGCATGACCATAAAACATATCTCTCATATAAATAGAACAACCATTATTCTCGGATTTAAATGAGTAGACATATCGTATTAAACGAGATCTAGATACAATGTTCATGCTCAAACTTGGCACTAAATAACAATTATTGAGGTTTAAAACTAATCCCGTAGGTAAATTTAGAGGTAGCGTGCCGACGGTGATCACATCGACCTTGGAACCATTCCCGACGCGCATCATCACCTCGTCCTTCGCCAGTCTCCGCTTATTCCGCAGCTCCTGCTGTGAGTTACAAATATGAGCAACGGCACCGGTATCAAATACCCAGGAGTTACTACGAGTACTGGTAAGGTACACATCAATTACATGTATATCACATATACCTTTAGTGTTGCCGGCCTTCTTGTCCGCTAAGTATTTGGGGCAGTTCCGCTTCCAGTGACCCTTTCCTTTGCAATAAAAGCATTCAATCTCAGGCTTGGGTCCATTCTTTGACTTCTTCCCGGCAAATGGCTCACCGGGCGCGGCAACATCCTTGCCGTCCTTCTTGAAGTTCTTCTTACCCTTGCCTTTCTTGAACTTGGTGGTTTTATTGACCATCAACACTTGATGTTCTTTCTTGATTTCTACCTCTGCCGACTTCAGCATTGAAAATACTTCAGGAATAGTTTTCACCATCCCCTGCATATTGTAGTTCATCACAAAGCTCTTGTAGCTCGGTGGGAGCGACTGAAGGATTATGTCAATGACCGCCTCGTCCGGGAGGTTAATGTCCAGCTGGGACAGGCGGTTGTGCAACCCAGACATTTTGAGTATGTGCTCACTGACAGAACTATTTTCCTCCATCTTACAACTATAGAACTTGTCGGATACTTCATATCTCTCGACCCGGGCGTGAGCTTGGAAAACCATTTTCAGCTCCTCGAACATCTCATATGCTCCGTCTTGCTCAAAACGCTTTTGGAGCCCCGGTTCTAAGCTGTAAAGCATGCCGCACTGAACGAGGGAGTAATCATCAGCACGTGACTGCCAAGCGTTCATAACGTCTTGATTCTCTGGGATGGGTGCTTCACCTAGCGGTCCTTCTAGGACATATGCTTTCTTGGCATCTATGAGGATGATCCTCAGGTTCTGGACCCAGTCCGTATAGTTTCTGCCATCATCTTTCAGCTTGGTTTTCTCTAGGAACGCGTTGAAGTTCATGTTGACATGAGCGTTGTCCATTTGATCTACAAGACATTTTTTGCAAAGATTTTAGACTAAGTTCATGATAATTAAGTTCATCTAATCAAATTATTTAATGAACTCCCACTCAGATTTGACATCCCTCTAGTCATCTAAGTGTTATATGATCCGAGTCGACTAGGGCGTGTCCGATCATCATGTGAGACTGACTAGTCATCTTCGGTGAACATCTCCATGTTGGTCGTATCTTCCATACGACTCATGTTCGACCTTTCGGTCTCTGTGTTCCGAGGCCATGTCTGTACATGCTAGGATCGTCAAGTTAACCTAAGTGTTTTTGCATGTGTAAAACTGTCTTACACCCATTGTATGTGAACGTAGGAATCTATCACACCCGATCATCACGTGCTGCTTCGAAACGACGAACTTTAGCAACGGCGCACAGTTAGGGGGGAACACTTTCTTGAAATTATTATGAGGGATCATCTTATTTACTACCGTCGTTCTAAGTAAACAAGATGCATAAACATAATAAACATCACATGAAATTAAATAGTAGTGACATGATATGGCCAATATCATATAGCTCCTTTGATCTCCATCTTTGGGGCTCCATGATCATCTTCGTCACCGGCATGACACCATGATCTCCATCATCATGATCTCCATCATCGTGTCTCCATGAAGTTGCTTGCCAACTATTACTTCTACTACTATGGCTAACGGTTTAGCAACAAAGTAAAGTAATTACATGGCGTTAAATCATTGACACGCATGTCATACAATAATTAAGACAACTCCTATGGCTCCTACCGGTTGTCATACTCATCGACATGCAAGTCATGATTCCTATTACAAGAACATGATCTCATACATCACAATATATCATTCATCATTCATCACAACTTTTGGCCATATCACATCACAAAGCAATTGCTGCAAAAATAAGTTAGACATCCTCTAATTATTGTTGCATCTTTTACGTGGCTGCAATAGGGTTCTAGCAAGAACGTTTTCTTACCTACGAATAACCAGAACGTGATTTGTCAACTTCTATTTACCCTTCATAAGGACCCTTTTCATCGAATCGCTCCAACTAAAGTGGGAGAGACAGACACCCGCTAGCCACCTTATGCAACTAGTGCATGTCAGTCGGTGGAACCTGTCTCACGTAAGCGTACGTGTAAGGTCGGCCCGGGCCGCTTCATCCCACAATACCACTGAAGCAAAATAAGACTAGTAGTGGCAAGAAATTGGACAACATCTACGCCCACAACAGATTTGTGTTCTACTCGTGCAATAGAGAACTACGCATAGACCTAGCTCATGATGCCACTGTTGGAGAACGTTGCATAAAATTAAAAAAAATCCTACTTTCACCAAGATCAATCTATGAGTTCATCTAGCAACGAGAGAGAGGAGTGCATCTACATACCCTTGTAGATCGCGAGCGGAAGCGTTCAAGAGAACGGGGTTGAGGGAGTCGTACTCGTCGTGATCCAAGTCACCGGAGATCCTAGCGCCGAACGGACGGCACCTCCGCGTTCAACACACGTACAGTCAGCATGATGTCTCCTACTTCTTGATCCAGCAAGGGGGGAGGAGAGGTTGATGAAGATCCAGCAGCACGACGGCGTGGTGGTGGATGCAACAGGGCTCCGGCAGGGCTTCGCCAAGCGACTACGGGAGGGAGAGGTGTAGCAAGGGGGGAAGGGAGGCGCTAGGTGTCAGGGTGCGGCTGCCCTCACACCCCCCCCCTCTTTATATAGGGACCCCAGGGGGCGCCGGCCCTAGCAGATGGGATCTCCTAGGGGGGGCGGCGATCAAGGGGGGAAACTTGCCCCCCAAGGCAAGTGGAGGCGGCCCCTCCCCTAGGGTTCCCAACCCTAGGCGCAGAGGGGGGCCCAGGGGGGGTGCACCAGCCTACCAGGGACTGGTTCCCCTCCCACTTCAGCCCATGGGGCCCTCTAGGATAGGTGTCCCCACCCGATGGACCCCCGGGACCCTTTTGGTGGTCCCGGTACAATACCGGTGAACCCCGAAACTTTCCAGATGGCCGAAACTCGACTTCCCATATATAATTCTTTACCTCCGGACCATTCCCGAACTCCTCGTGACGTCCGGGATCTCATCCGGGACTCCGAACAACTTTCGGTTTGCTACATACTAATATCTTTACAACCCTAGCGTCACTGAACCTTAAGTGTGTAGACCCTACGGGTTCGGGAGACACACAGACATGACCGAGACTACTCTCTGGTCAATAACCAATAGCGGGATCTGGATACCCATGTTGGTTCCCACATGCTCCTCGATGATCTCATCGGATGAACGACGATGTCGAGGATTCAAGCAACCCCGTATGCAATTCCCTTTGTCAATCGGTACGTTACTTGCCCGAGATTTGATCGTCGGTATCCCAATACCTTGTTCAATCTCGTTATCGGCAAGTCACTTTACTCGTACCGTAATGCATGATCCCGTGACCAGACACTTGGTCACTTTGAGATCATTATGATGATGCATTACCGAGTGGGCCCAGTGATACCTCTCCGTAATACATAGTGACAAATCCCAGTCTCAATCCGTGTCAACCCAACAGACACTTTCGGAGATACCCGTAGTATACCTTTATAGTCACCTAGTTACGTTGTGACGTTTGGTACACCCAAAGCACTCCTACGGTATCCGGGAGTTACATGATCTCATGGTCTAAGGAAAAGATACTTGACATTGGAAAAGCTCTAGCAAGACGAACTACACGATCTTGTGCTATGCTTAGGATTGGGTCTTGTCCATCACATCATTCTCCTAATGATGTGATCCCGTTATCAAAGACATCCAATGTCCATAGTTAGGAAACCATGACTATCTGTTGATCAACGAGCTAGTCAACTAGAGGCTCACTAGGGACATGTTGTGGTCTATGTATTCACACGTGTATTACGATTTCCGGATAATACAATTATAGCATGAATAAAAGACAACTATCATGAACAAGGAAATATAATAATAATCCTTTTTATTATTGCCTCTAGGGCATATTTCCAATAGAGGTACGATCGTTGACGAGAAGGGCGGGGGAAAGAAAGCGGGGGCTCACCGTGACCTGCAGGTGAGCAAAGCGGGCTTGGGGGAGAGCTCGCCGGAGCGAATCGTCGACGGAGTCCGCCGGCCGAGGAGGAAGAAGACGACGAGGATCCGGCGCAGCAGTGCCTCCCAGCTCGAGATGGCCGCCGTAGTCGATGCAAAGAAGGCCGACAGAGTCGATGGCACGGCCGCGCGGCGAGAGGAGGACGATGGCCGTGGCAGCAAGGAAGGCGCGGTGACCGTGGTGTTCGGCCCTTCCTCCAGATCGGCAGAGGGGGAGTGGTGGATCTGGGCGAGAGGGGGAAAGTGGGTGGAGGTAGGTGAGGGAGGAGGCCCGAGGCGTCGGAGGGGCTCCCTTATCCCCTCGGGGCGTCGCTGCCGAAGTGGTCGGGCGGGAGCACATGCTCGATCGTGTACAGTAGGAGGAAGACGACCGAGGGATGGTGCTAGGCGGCCTAGGTCGGCCAGGTGCGCCGAGGCCAAGTAGGGCGCGGTGGGCAGCTGGGCCAGTCGGCCAAGTGGAGGAGGGGGACCATTTCCCTTTTTTTTTATTTTAACCTTTTAAATAATTGTTTTAAATAGATCAAGGCATTAAACCACTTTGCAAAAATGTTGGCTCACCACCATAATTGGTTATGGAAAATTTGCCACACTTTGAACATTTTGGTTTTCACGTTTGACAAATTTGAATTTTGGCTTTAAACTCAGTTTTGAATTTAAATCGTGATTTGGACCAAATGAAGATTAGCAACAGTAATGTGATGACATGGCATCATTAGCAGGAGGTTACTGTAGCTTAATTATCCGGGCGTCACACACACCAACTCGCGGGTACCCCTCAGGGACGACCCGACTTCAACAACGGTCTCAAGTAAATTCCGCGTAACCGCGTGTCCAAAAGATCAAGGGGGAAAACCCGAGGAATCACCCTCTGTGGTTTCCACTAGATGTAATCATCAAGGTGAATGTAGGAGGAATCACCCTCGTGGTCCACACTTGAGGGGTTGCATGACAGAGTCGTATTGTGAGTTGTGAAAGAGAAATCACCCTCGATGACCACGACCGAATAGCTACACTACAGAGTTATCGTCAGGAGTGCCTCACAAGGTATCACCCTCGGCAGCCGATAGTATCTCTGCAGAGTTGGGCAACAAAGGGGGTGTGATGTGATGTGAGATGTCGGGCTCTGGTCATCGATCACGTTGATTGAGTCATCGATGATGAAGCAGGGGCAACAAGGACAAGGTGGGGGTCACTGATGGGTCACTAACCAACCTATACTAAGTAGTTTAGGATAAGCAGGTAAGATATAACAGCAGGTACAAAAGCAGGCTATGCATCGGAATAGGAGCAATCAAATACAGTAGCAAAATCTAATGCAAGCATGAGAGAATGGAATGGGCGATATCGGGATGATCAAAGGAGGGGGCTTGCCTAGAAGCTCCGCTAAAAGGGAAGAAAGGTCGTCGTCGATGTAGTCGATCACAGTGGCATCAGCAGCGGTCTCGGGGTCTACCAGAGAGAAGAGGGGGAAGAAACAGTAAATTCAAAGCACATAGATGCATGAAAAAACAATAAGCAGTGCTAGGGGTGTTCTAACGCGATGCTACACGATACCGGCAAAGGGGGAATAACATCCGGGAAAGTTTTCCCGAAGTTTGACATTTTTGGATAGATGAAACGGAGGGGGGCGGTTGCAGGTTCGCTATGCTAGGGACATGTGGCAGACAAACGAGCTGCGTATTTGGATTCGTCACATTTTTCTGAGCAACTTTCATGTATAAAACTTTTTCATCTGAGTTATAGATTATTTTCTACGAATTTCTAAAGCCTTAGCAATATTCTAAAATTAATTCTAATTCAAAAATAAAGATTAAAATGCTATGGGTACCAAGCCCTGTGTACACAGATTGTACACAGAGGCTGACAATGGGGCCCAGGAAGACCCAGTTGACCCAGTCAAAGGGGTTGATTGGTCAACTGCACTATTCATGGGGCCCACCTGTAAGTGCCTTATCTTCATTCATGTTTTTTAATCCTTTTTTTATTTTTATTTTTTTAAGGGCCGGCCCCATAGGGGCACTGGCCCTGATTGGCCACACAGGCGGGGGCACGCATGCGCAGGAGCACACCCCGCACGACGGCCGCGGTGGCCGTGGGCGGCAGCAGCCGCAGGTGGACAGGCTGCAGCGGGGCTCGGTGAGGCAGCGCGCTCGGGCGGCTACGAGCGGCGGCGGCAGTTGTAGGAGCAGCAACAGAAGCGACGACAAGGCGAGGGGCGAGCGGGGGAAGCGACGCGGGGGTGGGAGGGGGCGGGTCGGGCGCGGCCAGCGCGGTGGCCTCGTGACCGGGGGCGCGGGCAGGGGCGCGGGAGGCAGACCGGGCGCGGACGAGGGGAGCATGGTGTGGCACGATGGGCGCTGGGAGCGGACCTCCGGCGCAGTGGCCGATGAAGGAAATATGCCCTAGAGGCAATAATAAAGTTATTATTTATTTCCTTATTACATGATAAATGTTTATTATTCATGCTACAATTGTATTAACCGGAAACATAATACATGTGTGAATACATAGACAAACAGATTGTCACTAGTATGCCTCTACTTGACTAGCTCGTTGATCAAAGATGGTTATGTTTCCTAGCCATAGACATGAGTTGTCATTTGATTAACGGGATCACAACATTAGGAGAATGATGTGATTGACATGACCCATTTTGTTTTTTTTTTGAAAATGAAGACAGTAGGAAAGGCTCCTACTGCATATATATTAAAAAGCAATCAAGAGCTCTTACATGGTGGTAATTACAAAGGATGGTAGTGGGGTCTAGAGCTAGGACCTAGATCAGGGTGCTAAGGAGGGTCCTGTGGTAGATTTTGTTAGCTTAGCACACGATTGTTTAGTATGTTGTTGTTGCTTTCTTCATGACTTATACATGTTCCTATGACTATGAGATTATGCAACTCCCGTTTACCGGAGGAACACTTTGTGTGCTACCAAACGTCACAACGTAACTGGGTGATTATAAAGGTGCTCTACAGGTGTCTCCGAAGGTACATGTTCGGTTGGCGTATTTTGATATTAGGATTTGTCACTCCGATTGTCGGAGAGGTATCTCTGGGCCCTCTCGGTAATGCACATCACTTAAGCCTTGCAAGCATTGCAACTAATGAGTTAGTTGCGGGATGATGTATTACGGAACGAGTAAAGAGACTTGCCGGTAATGAGATTGAACTAGGTATTGAGATACCGACGATCGAATCTCGGGCAAGTAACATACCGATGACAAAGGGAACAACGTATGTTGTCATGCGGTCTGATCAATAAAGATCTTCGTAGAATATGTGGGAGCCAATATGAGCATCCAGGTTCCGCTATTGGTTATTAACCGTAAACGTTTTCGGTCATGTCTACATTGTTCTCGAACCCGTAGGGTCCGCACGCTTAAGGTTTCGATGACAATTATATTATGAGTTTATGAGTTTTGATGTACCGAAGAAGTTCGGAGTCCCAGATGAGATTGGGGATATGACGAGGAGTCTCGAAATGGTCGAGACGTAAAGATCGATATATTGGATGACTATATTCGAACTTCGGAAAAGTTCCGAGTGATTCGGGTATTTATCGGAGTACCAGAGAGTTACGGGAATTCGCCTGGGAGAAGTATTGGGCCCTGGATCTCAGGCTATTGAGCGCGCAACAATAGCCAACAGACCAATCAAACATTGGTGACATATACGCAGCGCAGCCTATTAAGAACAATGTACTGGTACGGACATGCTGTCTGTAGGAGTTTTTAATACGAACATGAAATATTAATTTGAAATCCATGAAATTATTATTTGAAATCGTGAATATATTTTGAAACCTATAACATTTTTTAACATTACTGGACATTTTCTGAAATTGTAAACAAGTACATTTTAAAATTCCAGAACATTTTCTGAAACACAAAACATTTTTTCAAATTTTGAACACAAGAACATTTGTTAATATTGAGAACAAATAATTGAAAATTTCAAACAAAAGAAACATGAAAAATAACAACAAAAAAGTAAAGGAAAATAAAAACCAAAAAGAAACAGAGAACATATTTTGAAAACTCGAAATTTTTTCGAAATTACGAACAAATTTTCAAAACAAGTAATTTTATAAAATTCCTTGAACATTTTTCTAATTGACAAACATTTTTTGAATCTTGAGACAAAACTTGAAATGGATAACAAATTTGGAAGCATGAACAATTTTTTAAAGTGCAAACATTTTTTTGAATCTTGAGAACAAATTTTGAAATGGAGAACAAATTTGGAAGCGCGAACTATTTTTGAAAGCACGAACATTTTTTGAATATTGAGGACAAATTTTGAAACGGAGAAAAAAATTGAAAAATTTGGAAGCACGAACATATTTTGAAATTGTGAACAAAAAATTGAAATGCGGTACATTATCTGAATTTCAAAAGTTTTGAAAATTTTTGTGTAACGAGAACAATTTTGAATTTTGAGATTTTTTTTCGAAAACTAAACATTTTATGGAAACACAAACAAAATTTGAGTATTTTGAATTTATTTTGCAAAAATGAGGAGAAAAGAAAATGAAAATAAAATAACAAACCACAGAAAGAAAACAAACAGAAAAATGAAAAAACAGGAAAAGAAAAAAGAAACAGAAATAACTAAAAAGGAAAAGATGAAGACAAAAACTTCGCTAGAAGTTGGGCCGGCCCAATGTGTCGTGCGCGCGCGCACCCCATGTACGAAGCGTCGACATTATGACGCAGAGAGCGGCGAATAGGGATTTCCCCTCCTTACTTCCCTTCTTTCTCCCCTTTCCTTGACTCCTACTCCTACTACTTGGAAGGGGGGGAATCCTACTCCCGGTGGGAGTAGAACTCCTCCAAGGGTGCGCCATAGAGAGGACCGGCCCTCCCCCTCCTCCACTCCTTTATATACGGGGAGGGGGGCACCCCTTGGAGACACAACAATTGATCCCTTGGATCTCTTAGCCGTGTGCGGTGCCCCCCTCCACCATAGTCCACCTCGATAATACTGTAGCGGTGCTTAGGCGAAACCCTGCGTCGGTAGAACATCATCATCGTCACCACGCCGTCGTGCTGACGAAACTCTCCCTCAACACTCGGCTGGATCAGAGTTCGAGGGACGTCATCGGGCTGAACGTGTGCTGAACTCGGAGGTGCCGTACGTTCGGTACTTGATTGGTCGGATCGTGAAGACGTACGACTACATCAACCGCGTTGTGCTAATGCTTCCGCTTACGGTCTACAAGGGTATGTAGACAACACTCTCCCCTCTCGTTGCTATGCATCACCATGATCTTGCGTGTGCGTAGATTTTTTTTGAAATTACTATGTTTCCCATCAGTGGCATCCGAGCCTGGTTTTATGCGTAGATGTCATATGCATGAGTAGAACACAGGTGAGTTGTGGGCGATATAAGTCATACTGCTTACCAGCATGTCATACTTTGGTTCAGCGGTATTGTGAGATGAAGCGGCCCGGACCGACATTATGCGTACGCTTACGCGAGACTGGTTTCACCGCCACGAGCACTAGTTGCTTAGAGGTGACCGGCGGGTGTCTGTCTCTCTCACTTGAGTTGAACCAAGCATGGCTACGCCCGGTCCTTGCAAAGGTTAAAACAGCACCAACTTGAAAAACTATCGTTGTGGTTTTGATGCGTAGGTAAGAACGGTTCTTGCTCAGCCCGTAGCAGCCACATAAAACTTGCAACAACAAAGTAGAGGACGTCTAACTTGTTTTTGCAGGGCATGTTGTGATGTGATATGGTCAAGACGTGATGAGATATAAGTTGTTGTATGAGATGATCATGTTTTGTTGAAGTTATCGGCAACGGGCAGAAGCCCAATGGTTGTCTCTTGGTTGCATAAGATGCAGGCGCCAAATAATATCTTTATCGCTATGCGATAGCAATAGTTGCAAGAGCAATAGTTGGCGAGACGACCATGTGACGACACATTGATATAGATCAAGATGATGAAGATCATGGTGTCATGCCGATGACGATGGAGATCATGATGATGCTTTGAAGATGGAGATCAAAGGCAGAAGATGATGATGGCCATATCATGTCACATATTTTGATTGCATGTGATGTTTATCTTTTATACATCTCATTCTGTTTTGTTTCACGGTAGCATTATAAGATGATCTCTCACTAATTATCAAGAAGTGTTCTCCCTGAGTATGCACCATTGCGAAAGTTCTTCGTGCTGAGACACCACGTGATGATCGGGTGTGATAGGCTCTACGTTCAAATACAACGGGTGCAAAACAGTTGCACACGCGGAATACTCAGGTTAAACTTGACGAGCCTAGAATATAACAGATATGGCCTCGGAACACGGAGACCGAAAGGTCGAGCGTGAATCATATAGTAGATATGATCAACATAGTGATGTTTACCATTGAAACTACTCCATCTCACGTGATGATCGGACATGGTTTAGTTGATTTGGATCACGTGATCACTTAGATGATTCGAGGGATGTCTATCTAAGTGGGAGTTCTTAAGTAATATGATTAATTGAACTTTAATTTATCATGAACTTAGTCCTGGTAGTATTTTGCAAACTGTGTTGTAGATCAATAGCTCGCGTTGTTGCTTCCCTATGTTTTTGCTTCCCTATGTTTTTATATGTGTTCCTAGAGAAAACTAAGTTGAAAAATGTTAGTAGCAATGATGCGGACCTGGTCCGTGATCTGAGGTTTATCCTCATTGCTGCGCAGAAGAATTATGTCCTTGATGCACCGCTAGGTGACAGACCTATTGCAGGAGCAGATGCAGATGTTATGAACGTTTGTCTAGCTCAGTATGATGACTACTTGATAGTTTTGTGCACCATGCTTTATGGCTTAGAACCGGGACTACAAAAACATTTTTTGAAACGTCACTGAACATATGAGATGTTCCATGAGATGAAATTTATATTTCAGACTCATGCTCGTGTCAAGAGGTATGAGACCTCTGACAAATACTTCGCCTAAAAGATGGAGGAGAATTGCTCAACTAGTGAGCAAGTGCTTAGATTGTCTGAGTACTACAATCGCTTGAATCAAGTGGGAGTTAATCTTCCAGATAAGATAGTGATTGACAGAGTTCTCTAATCACCGTCACCAAGTTAGCAGAACTTAATGATGAACTAAAATATGCAAGGGATGTCGAAAATGATTCCCGAGCTCTTCGTGATGCTGAAATCGACGAAGGTAGAAATCAAGAAAAGAGCATCAAGTGTTGATGATTGATAAGACCACTAGTTTCAAGAAAAGGGCAAAGGAAAGGAAAGGGAACTTCAAGTAGAATGGCAAGCAAGTTGTCACTCCCACGAAGAAGCCCAAAGCTGAACCAAAGCCTGAAACTAAGTGCTTACACTGCAAAGGAAATGGTCACTGGAAGCAGAAATACCCTGAATATTTGGTGGATAAGAAGGATCGCAAAGTGAACAAGGGTATACAGGTTATTAATGTGTACCTTACTAGTGTTTATAGTAGCCCCCGAGTAGTTGATACTTGTTCGGTTGCTAAAGATTAGTAACTCGAAACAGGAGTTACAGAATAAACAGAAACTAGTTGAGGGTGAAGTGACGATGTGTGTTGGAAGTGGTTCCAAGATTGATATGATCATCATTGCACACTCCCTATACTTTCAAGATTAGTGTTGAACCTAAATAAATGTTATTTGGCATTTGCGTTGAGCATGAATATGATTTGATCATGTTTATTGCAATACGGTTATTCATTTAAAGTCAGAGAATAATTGTTGTTCTGTTTACATGAATAAAACCTTCAATGGTCATACACCCAATGAAAATAGTTTGTCGGATCTCGATCATAGTGATACACATATTCATAATATTGATGCCAAAAGATGCAAAGTTGATAATGATAGTGCAACATATTTGTGGCACTGCCATTTGGGTCATATCGGTGTAAAGCGCATGAAGAAACTCCATAAAGATGGATTTTTGGAATCACTTGGTTATGAATCATTTGATGCTTGCGAACCGTGCCTTTTGGGCAAGATGACTAAAACTCCGTTCTCCGGAACAATGGAACGAGCTACTGACTTATTGGAAATAATACATACCGATGTATGCGATCCAATGAGTGTTGATGCTCGTGGCAAGTATCATTATTTTCTGACCTTCACAGATGATTTGAGCAGATATGGGTATATCTACTTAATGAAACACAAGTCTGAAACATTTGAAAAGTTCAAAGAATTTCAGAATAAAGAGGAGAATCATCGTAACAAGAAAATAAAGTTTCTACGATCTGATCGTGGAGGAGAATATTTGAGTTATGAGTTTGGCCTTCAATTAAAACAATGTGGAATAGTTTCACAAACTCATACCACCTGGAACACCACAGCTAAATGGTGTGTCCAAACGTCATAACCGTACTTTATTGGATATAGTGCAATCTATGATGTCTATTATCGATTTACCACTATCATTTTTGGGGTTATGCATTAGAGACAATTGCATTCACTTTAAATAGGGCACCATCGAAATCCGTTGAGACGACGCCTTATGAACTCTGGCTTGGCAAGAAACCAAAGTTGTCGTTTCTTAAAGTTTGGGGCTGCGATGCTTATGTGAAAAAGTTTCAACCTGATAAGCTCGAACCCAAATCGGAGAAGTGCGTCTTCATAGAATACCCAAAGGTAACTATTGGGTACACCTTCTATCACAGATCCGAAGGCAAGTTATTCGTTGCTAAGATGGATCCTTTCTAGAGAAGGAGTTTCTCTCGAAAGAAGTGAGTGGGAGGAAAGTAGAACTTGATAAGATGATTGTACCTTCTCCCGAATTGGAAAGTAGTTCATCACAGAAACCAGTTCCAGTGATGCCTACACCGATTAGTGAGGAAGTTAATGATGATGATCATGAAACTTCGGATCAAGTTACTACCGAACCTCATAGGTCTTCCAGAGTAAGATCCGCACCAGAGTGGTACGGTAATCCTATTCTGGAAGTCATGTTACTAGACCATTATGAACCTACGAACTATGAGGAAGCGATGATGAGCCCAGATTCCGCAAAAAGGCTTGAGGCCATGAAATCTGAGATGGGATCCATGTATGAGAACAAAGTATGGACTTTGCTTGACTTGCCCGATGATCGGCAAGCCATAGAAAATAAATGGATCTTCAAAGAGGAAGACGGACACTGATAATAGTGTTACTATCTACAAAGCTTGACTTGTTGCAAAAGGTTTTCGACAAGTTCAAGGGGTTGACTACGATGAGACTTTCTCACCCGTAGCGATGCTTAAGTCTGTCCGAATCATGTTAGCAATTGCCACATTTTATGAAGTCTCACAAATGGATGTCAAAACTACATTCCTTATTGGATTTATTAAAGAAGAGTTGTATATGATGCAACCAGAAGGTTTTGTCAGTCCTAAAGGTGCTAACAAAATGTGCAAGCTCCAGCGATCCATCTATGGACTAGTGCAAGCATCTCGGAGTTGGAATATACGCTTTGATAAGTTGATCAAAGCATATGGTTTTATACAGTCTTTTGGAAAGGCCTGTACTTACAAGAAAGTGAGTGGGAGCACTACAGCCTTTCTAATAAGTATATGTGAATAACATATTGTTGATCGGAAATGATGTAGAATTTTCTGGAAAGCATATAGGAGTGTTTGAAAGGAGTTTTTTCAAAGAAAGACCTCAGTGAAGCTACTTACACATTAAGCATCAAGATCTATATAGATAGATCAAGACGCTTGATAAGATTTTTCAATGAGTACATACCTTGATAAGATTTTGAAGTAGTTCAAAATGGAACAGTCAAAAAGGGTTCTTGCCTGTGTTGCAAGGTGTGAAGTTGAGTAAGACTCAAAACCCGACCACGGCAGAAAACAGAAAGAGAATGAAAGTCATTCCCTATGCCTTAGTCATAGGTTCTATAAAGTATGCTATGTTGTGTACCAGACCTATTGTATACCTTGCTCTGAGTTTGGCAAGGGAGTACAATTTTGATCTAGGAGTAGATCACTGGATAGCGGTCAAGAATATCCTTAGTGAGGACTAAGGAGATGTTTCTCGATTATGGAGGTGATAAAAGAGTTCGTCGTAAAGAGTTACATCGATGCAAGCTTTTACACTAATCTAGATGACTCTAAGTCTCAATCTGGATACATATTGAAAGTGGGAGCAATTAGCTAGAGTAGCTGCGTGCAGAGCATTATAGACATAGAATATTTGCAAAATACATACGGCTCTGAATGTGACAGACCCGTTGACTAAACTTCTCTCATGAGCAAAACATGATCATACCTTAGTACTCTTTGGGTGTTAATCACATAGCGGCGATGTGAACTAGATTATTGACTCTAGTAAACCCTTCGGGTGTTGGTCACATGACGATGTGAACTATGGGTGTTAATCACATATAGATGTGAATATTGGTGTTAAATCACATGGCGATGTGAACTAGATTATTGACTCTAGTGCAAGTGGGAAACTGAAGGAAATATGCCCTAGAGGCAATAATAAAGTTACTATTAATTTCCTTATTACATGATAAATGTTTATTATTCATGCTAGAATTGTATTAACCAGAAACATAATACATGTGTGAATACATAGACAAACAGATTGTCACTAGTATGCCTCTACTTGACTAGCTCGTTGATCAAAGATGGTTATGTTTCCTAGCCATAGACATGAGTTGTCATTTGATTAACGGGATCACATCATTAGGAGAATGATGTGATTGACATGACCCATTCGGTTAGCTTAGCACACGATTGTTTAGTATGTTGTTGTTGCTTTCTTCATGACTTATACATGTTCCTATGACTATGAGATTATGCAACTCCCGTTTACCGGAGGAACACTTTGTGTGCTACCAAACGTCACAACGTAACTGGGTGATTATAAATGTGCTCTACAGGTGTCTCCGAAGGTACATGTTGGGTTGGCGTATTTCGAGATTAGGATTTGTCACTCCGATTGTCGGAGAGGTACTCTGGGCCCTCTCGGTAATGCACATCACTTAAGCCTTGCAAGCATTGCAACTAATGAGTTAGTTGCGGGATGATGTGTTATGGAACGAGTAAAGAGACTTGCCGGTAACGAGATTGAACTAGGTATTGAGATACCGACGATCGAATCTCGGGAAAGTAACATAGCGATGAGAAAGGGAACAACGTATGTTGTTATGGGGTCTGACCGATAAAGATCTTAGTAGAATATGTGGGAGCCAATATGAGCATCCAGGTTCCGCTATTGGTTATTGACCGTAAACGTGTTTCGGTCATGTCTACATTGTTCTCGAACCCGTAGGGTCCGCACGCTTAAGGTTTCGATGACAGTTATATTATGAGTTTATGAGTTTTGATGTACCGAAGGAGTTCGGAGTCCCGGATGAGATCGGGATATGACTAGGAGTCTCGAAATGGTCGAGACGTAAAGATCGATATGTTGGACGACTATATTCGGACTTCGGAAAGGTTCCGAGTGATTCGGTTATTTATCGGAGTACCGGAGAGTTATAGGAATTCGCCGGGGAGAAGTATTGGGCCTTATTGGGCCACACGGGAAAGAGAGAGGGGCTGCCTAGGGCAGGCCGCGCGCCCCTGCCCCCCGCCCAAGGCCTAGTCCGAATTGGACTAGGGGGAGGGGCTGCGCC
The DNA here is from genome assembly GCF_002162155.2 of Triticum dicoccoides. Taxonomy (NCBI): domain Eukaryota; kingdom Viridiplantae; phylum Streptophyta; class Magnoliopsida; order Poales; family Poaceae; genus Triticum; species Triticum dicoccoides. The sequence continues at coordinate 777,188,822 of NC_041385.1, forward strand.
CCCTCCTTCCTTCCCTTCTTTCTCCCCTTTCCTTGACTCCTACTCCTACTACTTGGAAGGGGGGAATCCTACTCCCGGTGGGAGTAGGACTCCTCCAAGGGCGCGCCATAGAGAGGACCGGCCCTCCCCCTCCTCCACTCCTTTATATACGGGGAGGGGGGCACCCCTTGGAGACACAACAATTGATCCCTTGGATCTCATAGCCGTGTGTGGTGCCCCCCTCCACCATAGTCCACCTCGATAATACTGTAGCGGTGCTTAGGCGAAGCCCTGCATCGGTAGAACATCATCATCTTCACCATGCTGTCGTGCTGACGAAACTCTCCCTCAACACTCGGCTGGATCAGAGTTCGAGGGACGTCATCGGGCTGAACGTGTGCTGAACTTGGAGGTGACGTACGTTCCATACTTGATCGGTCGGATCGTGAAGACGTACGACTACATCAATCGTGTTATGCTAACACTTCCGCTTACGGTCTACAAGGGTATGTAGACAACACTCTCCCCTCTCGTTGCTATGCATCACCATGATCTTGCGTGTGCGTAGGATTTTTTTGAAATTACTACGTTTCCCATCAGCCGAAGCACAGCAGCCGCAGCATTAAGTAGCGGCGATATGGGGAGGCAGCGACAGCTACAAGCGACAGGGAGCAGCATGACAGGGATACGCGGGCGCAAGCGATCGGGGTGACCGAGAGCTCGGACGAATCTCGAGCGGTGCAGGACGACGGGAGCTAACCTATGGGGCGGGGGAAGAAACAAGGGGAGGTCAAGGAGGATCTGAGGCTCACAGCGCAGCTCGGGGAGGGCTCGACGAGGCCAGGGATGGTTGGTGACGAGCGGATCGACGCGATGGATGACGGAGACCGAAGTTGAAGAAGAAGCTTGACCCCAACGACACGGTCGAGTCCGGTTGGATCCAATTGACGAAGGTGAAGAGGTGAACGACGGCGGAGCTTCTGGACACGACCGCAGGGCGCCGGCGCGACGATGGTCGCGACATCCGCGGTCACCACATGAGTTTAGGAGCTCGTTTTCGAGCAGATGAGGGGGCATGATGGGGGAATGAGAAGGGATCGGTCGAGAGCAGGCTAGAGTTTTTGTTGGACATGTTTATAGGCGGCCAGGGAGCGTTGATGGTCACGACGCACGCCATGGTCGTGGCCATGGCTGTGGATGTGTGCCACGACCCCCCGTCTGAGGAGGGGGTGAGGTGGAGGTGGGTTGGGCCTTCCCTTTTGCAAGATGGGCCATAGTGCGAGTAGTTTAGGTCCTTCTTTCTCTTCTCTCCTTTTTTACACTTCTACCACTGTTTTCTATTTAGTTGCCAGAGCAAATGAATTTAGTTGAGCTTGAAATTTAGCACAATATTCAAGTGCAATATTTTGGAGTGGCACATAAAGTTTCGAGGCAATTGGAGTTAAATAAATAAGTGTTTATTTTGCAAAGGCCATTTAATTTACTGTTGGACCAAAAATTAATTCCCAGGGGCATTTTGAGAATTCAAAAGAGGTTGGTTCCAATATGACAAATATCCAGGGTTTATTAGCCACACTTTGAACATTTTATTTTGCATGTTTGAGAAATTTGAATTTTGGTTAATTTGAATTTGAATTTGAATTGGGATTTGGATAAAGTGAGGATCAGTAACAGTAATGTGACGACATGGCATCATTAACGGGGGATTACTATAGCTTAATTATATGGGCGTCACAACTTGATATTCTGATTTTTTTGAAGAAGTTCTCCTTAATCCATCCTGATGTTGTTATTGTATACAGAATTTTACTGTACTAAGAGCTTCTACAGCCGGGCGTCCCAAACCGGCCTAAAATGCCTGGATGACCCGCCCAGTCACAATTTTTTTCAACCCAGACGGGCCCCTCAGATGGGACTCAACCGTCCGGGCTCACCGGCACCGCTCATATCCAGCCCAAAAATGGGGCGGATATGAGGGCGACCGAGAGCGCCCGTGCATGCCCGCCACGTCGGTCTGATGGCGGGGTCCCACACGGAAACTCGGTGGTCCGACGGACGCCACGTGGCGCCGCTCCGGCTCGCCGCCAGAGACCAAATCATGATATTTAAACCGGTCAACGTCCCACGACCCTAACCCATCCACCTCCCCCCTCTTTGTGCCGCCAGTCCGAGCCCATCCACCTCCTCCCTCTCCCGCTCCAGCGCTCCACCATGGTCCAGAGGAAGATCACCTACTGCACAATGCTCACGTCGGAGCGCCAGTACGAGATCCAGTAGGAGATCTAGGTGAGAGAGGCCGCGCGCGCCGCTCACATTGCTGCCGGGCTGCCTCCGGACTCGCCGGAGCCAAAGGAGGAGGAGGAGTAGTCGGTAGAAGAGGAGGAAGAGGAGTTGGATCCGATGGAGGCAGAGGAGGTGGCGAGAGCTGCTAGAGCAAGAGCTGTCGGGCTTCAACATGGAACAGGCGGACGCGGAGTTCGCCGTCGCCCAATCAGAGAAGATGGCGAAGCAGGAGGCCATCCTAGAGTCCATCCAGGATGAGGCCTATGTGGAGGCCAACCGGGCGTTCCTCCGGCAGAATCAGGCGGCGTCCGACGCGCTCTTCGCCGAACTCGACGCGGAGATAGAGACAGAGGAGGCCGGAGCGGAGCAGCCGGAGCTGTAGCTGGCGCCCATGCTACCAGAGCCGGGCACGGAGATCGCTGACATCCTCGACGACAAGTAGCTAGGTTATCGACGTAGTATGTAGGTTTATTTAGTTTGCATGTTTTTGTATGAATTTAAGAATCGAGTATGAGATGTCTAGATGCAACTCTTAATATTTTCTGAGGGGTCATGACTGTAGATGCTGTAACCATTCGTATCACGGTTGCATGTGCGGAAGGGATCTTTTTCCTAAACTCAAGTTTTGGACAGGACCGACCTCCCGAGGCACCGCACCGCATTGACTACACCGCACCGTTTGGCAGAGGACAGAGGAGCAGAGCAGAACAGAGGAGCAGGCCGCTATACACGAACACCGATCCATCAGGCACCAACCCCAACGCCTCCTCTTCTCCTTCTCCCTCCACTCCACCCCCTCTCTCTGCCTCGTCCTACACACGAACGGAACGGTGCTGATACCCGCGCCGCCGCGCTTTGCAGAGGGAAAAAAAAGGAGGCAAGGCAAAAGGCGCTTTCCGAGCAGAGAAAAGATCTGATCGCTTTACGCTTCTCCTCCCCGGGATTTTGATTCCCCCCACGCCATCATCCACCAATCATCGTCGTCGCCAGGTACGTACGTGCCGCCGTTCCTCGTCTCAAGGTTCCGTCGGTCGTCTTCTCGTTCGCCGGCGGGCCTCGTCGAGATTTGCTTTCGTTTTTTTACTCTGGCCAGCGAGACCCGTGCATGTCGCCGGCGAGTAACCGAGTCGTCGCTGATCCGTTGTTTCAGGCGGGCGGCGTGCTAGGACCACGAGTGGGAGTGGGCGTGCCAAGTCAACGCCGGCGGCGGGCCGTGCGCCGGTGATTCCGCGCGCAGATCCGAACAAGTTTGAACAGCGGCGCTGATCGATGGGGTCGTTCAAGGGCCACGTGCTGCCGGGGACGCTGTTCCTGGCGGTGGGCGCGTGGCACGTGTGGGCGGCCGTGGCGCGCTTCGCCATGGACCCGGCCGGGTTCCGCCTCCGCGTCTGGAACCCCGTGGGCGCGGGCGGCGGGGCGCTGCGGCACCTGGAGCTCTACGTCATCGCCGGGGGCGCCTTCCTGGACATGTGCGTGGAGGTGCTCTACTCCACCCACCTCCACATCTTCGCGCCCGGCGGCGGGGTCAACCCGGCGCACCTCAACGACCTCGAGCACGGCGGCATGCTGCTCATGTTCTTCCTCGTCGGCGCCCTCGCCCTCCTCTCCGAGAACACCAGGTCAGCTCACCATCCATCCATCCATCCATCCGTCATCCCGTTCACAATGATCCCAAATTCATCCGTCCATTTCTCCTCGGAATTTCATTCATCTCCTCCTCTTTTTTCACTCGACCGTGTGAAGCAAGAGGATCACAATTTTTTGAAAAAAGAAAATCATTCTTGAATTTTGGTTTTCCGAAAAAGATCGATCGATCGGTTTATGAATTTGCGGATCTGGAAAAGGAAAGGAGGTGAGATGGTTGTTGGGCTTAGTTGGTTGATGTTTTTGACTTCCTTGGTGTCGCACCTTGAATGTTCCAAGGACAGGACGGGCCAGAGGGAGAAGGATTGGCTAATCTGGTCCAGGCTAGCCCATGTGGTCACGAGCTAGTCTCCAAGTTGGCTAGCGCTAGTAGGAGTAGCAGATTCATTTGGCAAAATTTTGCTTGCAAAATTCGGGGGTGTTCAAAGGCTTTGTTTACTTCTGTATAATCTAGACTCACCTGTTCTAGAATGGATGACCCCGTTGGCTCCACGAATATTCAAATGGAGGTTCTTCTTGTGAGCTGTGAGTGCTCTTTTTTTTATTTGAAACGGAAGATTCTTCCCGTGAGTGGCCATTGCTTTCAGGACAAAGTCCAAGTCAGTGTGCAGATGAACTTGGCTAAAGCTTATCAGCTCAATTAGCTCATCATGCTTTAGCTTGACAGGAAGAAGACATCATATTCCATTGAGAAGCTTCGTTTCTATATATACTTCTAATTTCTTTAGTAGTGGGGGCCATCTCTGTCACTTTGTGAGCAGATAAGATATACAACCTGATGACTCTGTTTCACATTCCATGGTACCCGAGGGTTCCATGGAGTTTCTGTGTAGCCTTTTTGCCCTGCAATCATACTGCCGTTGTGTTTCATCTTGTCCATGCACGCAGCCATCTATTGTTATGATTGTTAGAACGAAATAGATGTACATCTCATCGTAAAAGTACACAACACAGTGAGCTCACTTGGGCTTTGATCGGCGATCAGGTACCTGCCCCTGACGGAGGGCGCGCTGTGCCTGCTGGCGGCTACGGCCTTCACGGCGGAGCTGCTGCTCTTCTACTTCCACTCGACCACGCACCAGGGGCTGGAGGGGTACTACCACTACCTCCTGGTGCTGCTCGTCGGGCTCTGCGTCGCCTCCAACGTCCTCGGCGCGCTCCTCCCGGCGAGCTTCCCCGCCGACCTCGCCAGCGGCCTGCTCATCACCCTGCAGGGCCTGTGGTTCTACCAGACGGCGTTCACGCTCTACGGGCCGATGCTCCCCGAGGGGTGCCACCGCGACGCCGGCGGGGACATCGAGTGCCACGGGCACGCCGCCGGGGAGCGCGCGGAGCAGCTCGCCGACTTCCAGCTCTTCGCCTACGTCTTCCTCGCGTTCGCCTACGCCCTCGGCTGCTACGCCGTCGCCGCCGCCAAGTACGGCCACCCGGACCTGAGCACCGTCGAGATGGAGCACCGGGAAAATGGTGGATTCGTTGGTAGCTCGGAGCTGTCTAGTGGTGGCATATGAATGATATGACTTCTGCTCTGTTTTTGCCATTGTCGTCTTGTTGGATTTGGTAGAGTACACGCGACACGCACATCATTCGGTACAAGGCTAGAGTGGGCTGTACATTGGGGCTAGTTAATTACACAGAAAAATCACGGATCGACGTTCCTTAGTTTTACTGTGAAGATTGTTTGACTTTTTTACACGAGAGGATTAGCATAAGACTATACGAGAGTGTTTTTTCTACTAGCAAAAAGTTTGTTTTTGTACACCAGATCTGTTTCTGTCTGCCTTCAAGTATACCATCTGTTCACGCGGACCTTGAGAGTTCTTCAACTTGTCACACAAAATAGATGTGCTTAGCCTATGATATACTTCTATACTACAACCGAGCTGATTGGCTAGGACCTTGTTGGTTTCCCAACTACTTTAGTGATCTAAAAAATCTTGTATTTAATTATAGAGGAAGTAATTAATATTCTATAAGCCGTTAGGTTGTTAAGATTCAGTGGCTAAGGGCATCTCCACGAGTTGCTAAGGGCATCTATACGGTAGATAGAGCCAACCTCCTCCCCATCCGCTCTCCCCCCTCGCGTCGCCCCCGCGGGCGGCTGAGCGGGGCAACCCTAGCCGTTGGCCTTCTTCTTCCCCCTCCCGTCTCCCTCCCCCGCCGCCACCGGCTAGCGCCGCTGGGCAAAGCCCTGGTGGCGCCGGCGCCGACGGGAAGCTTTCCCCCCTTTTTTGCTCAGCCTAGGGTTGGCGATGGACAACCTGGCCGGGTAGGGGCGCTGCGCTCGCAAGGGGTCGGTGGCACGGCAACAGACGCGGGTGGTGACAGTGTGCGCGGCGGCGCAGGCGGCGGGGCCAAGTGCGTGAGGGGGTTGTGCGGCGGCTTTGCGCGGCGGCTCTCTAGCGGATGCGGGCGCCGTCGGGTCACCCGATCTTGCGCCCTGGTGGGCGGCGGGCCGTGGAGGCCTTGTCCAGGGCGCTACGGGGAGCGACTGCTCACTCTTCGGGTGGGCGGCATGGTGGGCGGTGGACTCGGGCCGGCGGCCTGGATCTGGGCCAGATCTAGCAGGGCGGCGCGGGTTCGGCGAGGTGGTGCTGCTCGGGATCCCTCGGGCGGCAGTGGGGCAGCCTGCTGCTCCTTGGCAGCGGTGGTTCGTGCTTCAGGAGGTCAGTGCTGACGGTTTGTTTCTCTGGCGTGCCGTGATGGTGTGAATCCGGTATGCGGTGGTGGATGTCGTTCGTCGGCGCGCAGGTGCAGGGAGCCGACTTGGTCCGCACGGGTGCAAGCTTGTGCGTTAGTGCTCTTCTCTCTTGTTGCGTTGTGCTGGCGTCGACCCGAGGTTGCTCGTCGAGCGTCGCTGTGCCGTCGGACAGATCGGCACCATTGACCACGGACATGGCGTCGTTCGAGCGTGCTCGCGGTGGCCGTTGGTAGTCACCGGGTTGTCTCCCCCCGGTCCACCGGGACCGGATGGGGATATAGGCATGGGTGCTTCCTACTGTAGAGGTGCCGACCCAAACCGGCTGGCTGATGCCGGGCTAGGAGTGAGAGGTGGTCCCTTTCACTCGTACTACTTTGGTCGGGTGCTCGTGACGGAGATGGTCGGCGGTTCCTAGGGGCATGGATGCCGGGGCGGTGGCCCCGGACGGTGGGCCTCACGGTTGGCTTTCTGGCAGTCATGGTGGCGGTGGTGGCTCCAGCTTTAGGTCGTGAGGGCGACTAGGGATGTAGTGGCGGGAGGCCCAGGACTGCTCCGGCAGTGCCCAGATCTAGGGTAGGCAAGCTTGACCCTCGTTGTGGTAGTGGCCGGGTCTCCTCATGGTGGTGCAAGCGAGTGACTGAGCGAAAGCTCCGCGCTATTGGCGCCGAAGACGGCGACGCCTGTGGGTGTCGCTTGCTTCTTGAAGACGACGTCGTGGATCCCGTACCTGTGCCAGGGCTCACGGTGAAAATCGTTGTCGGCTCTCAGACTCAGCAGCGGCGACGCTGTGTTGTCTTTGAGCTCAGGGGTCCTTGGCCGAGCCTCGGCGAGGTGTTAGGCTTGTTCTAGGCTTATGTTTTATCTGTTTGATCTGCTATGCAAGGGGGCCTCCCCACCATATTGTATCGTTCGGCCATGTATTCTTGTTTGTTGCTTTAAAAGCGGGGCGAAAGCCTATTTCGAGAAGGGCATCTACATGGGCTTAGGCATCTCCAACGCTCAACCTCAGATCGGAGATCATATCCATCTGTGGGTCATTGAAAACCAGTTTGCGGACTGTGATGCGGGAGCCGGCCATCCAACTGTCTCCACTAAACTTTCGCCCAGGCCCGACCAATTTTAAATTCGAATGCATGGCGCCAGATTACATAGCACACGCCAGATCACAACAATAAAAGCAAATATGCATAGTTTTTACATGCGTGGTCACAAAAGAATCTTAGTCCGTAGTTCGTGCAAAAATTGATTTTTTTTTGCGTCACTGGACCGGCTATTCAAGCCTCCACACTCACTCTGCCACCGGCTCCTCCTCACTATCCGCCCCCTTCTCAGTTGTCTTCGTCTCAACCGCCATGTGCTTCAACATCATAACACAGACAACCTGTACCATTATCCTTGCATCGTCATTCAAATCCTCAATCTTCAAGCGCAACATCTCATGTCTTCCGAAGCAGACACAGTCTCAACCTTGTTCTCATTGAGCTTGAGCTTCTTCTTGGTCGCTGTCATCAACATGTTAAACCTCTTGGTCTTTTTTTCCTGCATGACATCGGAGCGCTTGACATATTTTTTTTTCGAAAAGGGGGGACTCCCCGGCCTCTGCATCAGAACGATGCATACGGCCACCTCAATAAATAAAATAGGTTCAACAAAGTCATATAGTCTTCAACAAAATAAAAGCAAGCTCACCTAGAACCTCGAAGCTAAACCAAGAAAAAACCATAAGCCAAGAAAAAGCCATAAGTCACAACCGGCTGGTAAAATGAAGATAGGAAAACTAATTGATTATCATATTACATGACCGCCAATCAAACCGGTTGAAGATATCCCGCGCTACCATCTCCCACCGGACAGATCCAGTAACCAAACGCTTCCTGGCCTCCGTCGGAGTGAGTAAGGACCACATACGGATCAGCGCCGTAGCATGGAATACAACCTGCAAAAAATGAGTAGTAGTTATTCTGTTAAAAACCAAGTCATTTCTGCAGTTCCAAATTGCCCATAACAACGCATACACTCCTACACGAATATGCCTAGCTGTATCGGACTCTATCCCATCCAGCCACGTTTCAAATAATGACCCAACCGTACTCGGAGGAGTAATATTAAAAGCAATTTGCACAGAGCGCCACAGAATTCTCGCCAAAGGACAATCAAGGAAGAGATGCTTAATGGTCTCATCATGATCACAGAAGCTACACCTAGTAGATCCAGTCCAATTGCGCTTGACCAAGTTGTTCTTTGTTAAAATTACCTGTTTATGGACAAACCACATAAACACTTTAATTTTCAAAGGCACTTGTACTTTCCACACATGTTTGGTACTAGGAATAATAGTGGAGTTGATGACATCGTTGTACATCGACTTTACAGTAAATTGTCCATTCCTAGTAAGCTTCCAACAAAGCTGATCGGGCTGCTGAGCTAGCTGAACTTCCATCAGTCTACGCACCAGATGGAGCCAAGCTTCCCATCTCTCACAAACAAGCACCCGCCGAAACTGAATATTAAGGGGACTGGACTGCATAATCGTTGCAACTAGCGCATCACGTCGCTGGACAATACGATACAGGGTTGGGTATTGTATTGCTAATGGTGTATCACCCAGCCAATTGTCCTCCCAGAAACGTGTGGCATTGCCATCACCGATGATAAACTTTGTTCTATTCAAGAAGGTTGCCTTGACACTCATAAGCCCCTTCCAAAACGGCGAATCAGATGGTCTCACTGTCACCTGTGACAAAGTTTTGGACTGCAGATACTTTTTACGAAGAATCTGCGCCCACGTTGCATCAGTCGGACCCGAAAGCTTATACAACCACTTACTAAGAAGACATCTGTTCTTGACCTCAAGATTTTCGATACCCAGCCCCCCTTGGTCCTTTGGTCGACAAATGACATCCCACTTGGCGAGTCTATACTTTCTCTTAAGTTCATCACTCTACCAAAAGAATCTTGATCGGTAGAAGTCCAGTCTTTTCCTAACCCCAACTGGAACCTCAAAGAAAGATGGTAGGAACATCGGCATACTCGTGAGCACCGAATTAATAAGAATTAACCGGCCTCCATATGACAGAAGTTTGCCCTTCCAGCAACTAAGTTTCTTTTCAAACCGATCCTCAATGCATTTCCACTCTCGGTTTGTAAGTTTACGATGGTGAATGGGTATACCTAGGTAGGTGAAAGGTAAAGCCCCTAATTCACATCCAAACAATTGCCTATAAGCCTCCTGGTCCTCCTTGGCTCTACCAAAGCAGAACAATTCGCTTTTATGAAAGTTAATCTTTAACCCAGACAATTGTTCAAATAAGCAAAGCACCAACTTCATATTTCTCGCTTTTGCCAGGTCATGCTCCATAAAGATGATTGTATCATCAGCGTACTGCAGAATGGACACCCCCATCAACTAGGTTGGGCACCAGGCCTCCCACCTGACCGGCCTCCTTTGCCCGACCTATTAGAATTGCCAACATGTCAACCACAATGTTGAACAAAACAGGGGACATTGGATCTCCTTGCCTCAGACCCTTGTGTGTTTGGAAATAGTGCCCAATATCATCATTTATTTTAATTCCAACACTCCCTTTTTGCGTAAAGGATTCTACCTGGCGTCGCCAAGCCTCATCAAAACCCTTCATACGCAAGGCCTGTTGAAGGAATGGCCATTTGACTTTATCGTACACTTTTTCGAAATCTACTTTGAAAACAACCCCATCCAGTTTTTTCGTGTGGATTTCATGGAGCGTTTCATGAAGGACCACTACCCCCTCAAGGATATTCCTGTCCGGCATGAAAGCAGATTGGGTAGGCTGCACAACAGTATGCGCAATCTGTGTGAGTCTATTGGTCCCGACCTTGGTGAAAATTTTGAAACTAACATTAAGAAGACAGATTGGCCTGAATTGCTCAATTTTCACAGCCTTTGTTTTCTTAGGAAGAAGGGTAATCGTTCCAAAATTGAGTTGAAAAAGATGAAGCTGTCCAGCAAACAAATCATTAAACATAGGCAACAAATCCCCTTTAATGATATGCCAGCACTTCTTATAAAATTCAGCTGGGAAACCATCAGGACCCGGTGCTTTGTTATTCTTCATTTGCGCGATGGCCTCCAGCACCTCTTTCTCCGAGAAAGGAGCCGTAAGAATATCATTCTCCACCGCTGTGAGCTGAGGAATATCCTCAACCCTTGACTCGTCCAGAGACACACAGTTCTCTTCTGGAGGGCCAAACAGCTGCTTGTAATACTTGGTAATGTACAATTTTAGGTTTTCCTGTCCTACAATCGTACCCTCATCTTGCTCAATTTAAAATTCCTCTTCTTTCGATGCTTACCGTTAGCGATCATATGAAAGAATTGTGTGTTCGCGTCCCCCTGGACTACTCGCCGAACCTTGGCCCGCAACGCCCACTTCAACTCTTCTTCTCTAAGAAGTTCTTTCAGCCGCAATTCCGCCTCGAGCTTGGCATGATGCTCCGCAGCCGGCAGTATCGTGGTTTCCGCTTTTACATCCAGAGACTATATAAGGGCAAGGAGCTTTTCCTTTTCGACCTTATAAATCCCACTCAAATGCTTAGCCCACCCACGTAGGAAACTCCTCAAGTGTCTAATCTTATTCTGCCAGCGCTGAAGAGCGGTCCTCCCTCCTGAATCCTTAGCCCACTCTCTGGCCACGAGATCCAGGAATCCATCTCGTTCAAACCAAGCCATCTCAAAGGAGAACACATTCTTGTTCCCTAGGTGTGTGGGTGCACCAGAGTCGACAAATAACGGCGTATGGTCAGAAATACCACGGGACAAGGCCTGGACGGTCACCAGGGGAAACTTATGTTCCCATTCTATGCTAGCCAACACTCGGTCCAACTTCTCATAAGTCGGATTTGGCATCGCGTTCGCCCAGGTAAATTTTCTACCCGGGAGCTCAATTTCTCTCAGGTCCAAACTTTCAATGATAGTATTGAACATGAACGACCATCGTCCATCAAAATTATCATTGTTCTTATCCTCACGTCATCTAATGATATTGAAATCACCCCCCACCAGGATGGGCAACTGCTCGGAGCCACAAATCCGAACAAGATCAGCCAAGAACTCAGTTTTGAGCTCGGGATGTGCAGCACCATATACCGCTACAAGAGCCCAATTAAACCCATCAACCTTCGAACGCACCCTAAACTTAACAGCAAAGTCTCCCATGACCACACTGCGAACCTCAAGCGCTTCACACCTAACTCCGAGAAGGATTCCACCCGACCTCCCTCTCGGTGGCAAGCAATGTCAATCAAAATCTATACCCCCCGATAGAGTATTTAGAAATTGAGGCGCGAAGTTATCTCTACCTGTCTCCGATAGAGCTATAAAATCTAAACAATGCTCAACAGACGCCTCAGCAAGAAACCTTCGTTTAGCCAAGTCTTTTAGACCTCTGCTATTCCAGAATATTCCTTTCATAGATCATCATGGAATTTTTTTGCCGTACGGATCCTAGCACTCCTATGCACTGCAGAAACTGGGTATACCTTCCGTTTCCACTTGCGCTTGGGGACAGTTTGACTCTGCAACTGATCCTCACAACAAGTCTCAGACGGGCTAGCCAACACCAACTCGGTAGACTCAGCCTGAACATCCTCATCAGTAATAGGTTGCATAAGATCTGCACAAAAGTTGTCTAGTACCCTGACCCCGAGCGCATCAACCTCAGAATCACTCATAGGTTTAACAGCCGCAATATTACGGATCATCTCTAAGGCCCGCTCAGCCTCTAGGTCTAAAAGATCATTAACAGAATTAGAGATTTCAGTGTCATTACTACCCAACGAAACTCCTAATTGATTTGCATTTTGAACAATCTCATCATTTGAAAAATGCAAAATGGAATTAGAGGTATTGACCGACATACCAGTGGTGACCTCAACGTCACGAAGCTTGGCCGCCCTCATGGCGCACCGCTGCTGAATATCGTCCACATCAGGCTGGGTCTGGAGACAACCGCTCATCCGGCGCCCCTCAGAAACCGGATCCTGAATCCCTCCAAACGAGATGACCTCCTCCCGAGAGATCGCGGTCGGGGTCCGGCCTCCTGCCGCACCCCAACCAACAGGCCGATCCAACTGCACGGGCACGCCCGAAATAGGCACAACACTCACCACCGACTCGAGGCGCGCTCCGCCTGGCGATACCGGCAGGGTGGGTGGTGGAGACCGAACAAGGGCCACCTGCCCTTGCTCCCCACCCAGCACTGGTGAAGCCACCCGCACAGGCCCCGGAAGAGAAAGGGGCTCCGAGGCCACCCACCCCGGGCCGCCTCCTGTAGGTAAAACCGGCATCAGCCGACAGGTAGACGCGACTGGGGAAGAGTTATCCAAGGCCACCTGCCCCAGACCCCCTCCCGGCGAAGAAAAAGACTCGGACGCCACCTGCCCCGAGTCTCTTTCCTCAGCAATAGGAGAGCAACCCGAGGCCGCCTGCCCCAGGTCACTCCCCGACAAGCCAGGTACGAAACGCTGTGGCACCTCCTGAGGAGGTATCGCGTGCTGAGCACGATGGGGAGTGGCCTCCTGCCGACTCCCAGACATCGTACCCACAACACCCTCCAACCCCAAAGCCGGTAACTCAAGCTCAAACGCCTCCTTGGACTCAACTCGATCACTCCAGAGCCTCGGGGGAGCAGAGTGAGGCTCAAAAGACCCAAATCTCAGAGTCGTCGAAGGTACCAAGCTGGTGGAGACCGCTCCATCCCCGGTCGATGCCAGCTCGGGCCCCGGGCCCTTTGGCTATCGTCCAGGGTCCTCAACCAGCGACTTCCGTACCCCCGCTCCGCCATCACTCTCGTGCAAATCCATATCAGAATCATGAGCCGGCGCAACCAGAAGGCTCTCGTCCTCAAACTCAATATCTAGATCATAAACTCTGCCTCGATAAATCCACTTAACCACATCCGGGACATACTCAATGTTCAAAATACTAACCAAGACCCGAGCAGTCCCATGAGCTTTGGTGAACTCCATGTCCACTCGCTCAGGCTTCCCTACTAAGATGCCCATACTGGCCACAACCCGAGCATCCTGCAGCGGCCTAGAGGGAGCCCCGGAGAATCGCAGCCACGCCTGAGTAAGCGGCTTGCCCTGAGGCTCAACAAGCTTCCACTCTTGAAACTCAAGGATACCATCCGTGCCCGGCACCTTACACATCCCAAAGCTCAACAACCTCTGCAGATCCGCAACAGATGGAAACTCAACCCTGAACATCCTATCAGCCATACTGACAAGGTCCCACTGGAACTCCCCAGGAGCCAACTCACGGAGCCTCTGCACGATCTGTGTCTCAGTCACCTCCCCTCTGGTAACCTTGACAATCCCTGTGGTCATACTCGTAGACTCATCGGCAACCTCGCGCTCATTGGGAGATTCAAAAAAAGTTAACTCAGCACAGTACACTCCATACATCATGAGCGACGGTGCCTGATCTCGCAGCAAAGGACACTCCCCAGAATCGTGTGTCAGTTTACCACAGGTATCACATAACATAGCCACACACTCCGCAATGAAGTGACCCTTGTCTCCGCACCGGTAACAAAGCATCTTTTTCTTCCTACGAGCCCACTTGGACGCCCTATCAGCCTCAAACCTATCTGATAGCTCCGCAGACACATCAGTCATAACCTCGTTCTCAGGAACCTGCACAGAAGCGAGAGCCGTCACCACCTCCATAGCGTGTCCAGGCAACAGAGGCTCCTCGGCAGCCCCGTCAACAGTCGTCTGGTCGACAGCAACTGGTGGTGGCGGGGGACGTGGACGGTAGCGGCCCCCTCGGCCTCCCCGACCACCCCGATAGCCTCTGTACCCTTGTCGCTGCCGATGACCCGGATCTGAGGGTCCCTCAACGAAGCCACCTGAAGGGCCCAAGAAAGGCCGCTCGACAGATCCATCGCTCTGCCAGGCATAACCACGGCCACCACTTGTGGAGGAAGAGCCACGGTGCTGGCCATTCCCATAAGCATCGTAACCGTCATCCCCCCATTGTTCTCGGGGCGCAGCCGTAGACCCGGGCGGTCGAGCAACGACATGAGGAGGAGGTGCCGGAGGCCTAGGCGGCGCAGCTCCCCGCCCTGCCGCAACCACGACCGTCGTGCTTTGAACGGCCGGAGGAGGTCTAAACACCGGACCCGACGGTGTAGGGGGCCTAGGCGGCACAATCCCCCTGCCCGCAACCACCGCCGCACCTCCCGAGGCATGCGGCCTAACACCGGAGGCCGGACCGCCTGGTCCACCCCGCCCGCCAGGCTGCATGGCCTGAGCAGGCGGCCTCCCCACTGTCCCTCCGGTAGGCGCGCGCGCCGCCGCGGCAGGAAGAACCAGCGCACCACCACGACCAGGGCCAGCCGCGGGTACCGACATCACACCTTGGCCAGCGCCCGGACCCGGCGGCACCGCTCCCCGTCCAGTGCCAGGACCCGGCGGCGCTACTCCCGCAGCCCGCCCCGTCCCGTTGGGAGGCGGCCTCCTCCCAGGAGGAGGAGCCCCTCCAGCTCCCGCCATCGGTCGAAGAGGAGGTATACGGTGCGCCCGGCCAGTCCCAGCGCTGTGAAGGCGCGGTGATCGTCAAAACCTAGGTCGCAGAGACGGCGAAGGCGGGAGACGCTTCGTGCATGCACCTCCCCCCGCGGTATCAATCGGTTCCTCGTCCAACAGGGCCTCATACCTTGTAGTTGTTGGCCCACAATCAGCTGCCGGCCCAACTAGTTCCGATACAACCGCGGCATGGATCGCACGTTCAGGATCACCACCAACACAGCACAAGTCAAACGGCACGGAACGCACGTCCAGGCATCGCTGGTACACACGCCCAGTCGACACCGTACCAGACGGCCTCACGTCCGCTTCCTCCTGTTGGGACTCATACCCAAGCACAGGTGTACAGCCGGCCCGCGCGGGAACCGGCCCAGCACAGCCGAGAAGATCGTTCAAACGCGCCGCCCCAGCCGCCCGGATCCCGGCCGCCGCACGGCTCACAGGCGCCGGCGTTTGAAGCTCCGATTTCCCCAACCTCTTCTTCTTCTTAGGAACCACCCTAGTCCAAGCATCGTGCGGAATGAAATCGGACAAAGTTAGTGGTTGAATGCATACCTTAGGTAGCGGCCCTTTCCAAGGCCAAACCGTCGTCGCCGCCGTCCTCCGGTGAACGATCCGGCGAACCACCTCCACCCTATCCTCAGAACTCAGCCCGATCCGCGCCGGATCATCGCCCGGCACAATCTCGTCGACCAGCGCAGCCACCTCCTCCTCCGAATATCCGGGGTTGAACGCCTCGCAGATCATGTCGGAAGGCGACGGCGAATAATCAGCCGGCGATCCGCCGGCAGGGTCCCCGTCGTCGTCGCCCTCATCCGAACCCGCAAGGGCCCAGAACCTTCCCCCTACTCGCCTCGCAGAAGGATCCGCCGACATCGGCGGCCGGCTCGCCGCAATCACCTGGGTCGTCGCGGTCGCCTCACGCGGTCCAAATCAAACCCGTCCCCACTGCCAACATGTCCTCGAACATCTCTGTCATCTTGGTCACCGCTCCTTCGCACTTCTTTTTCTTCTCCTCCCACTTCTTTCTACGAAACCCTCTTCTAACCTTCCTCCACGGCTCTTTTGTTGGGTCGGTTGGATCATTCGCTTCTTCCTCAGTGCTGATGCCGGCGGTCTCCACGGAGTTGACAATGAATACATTCCACATGGGTTGTCCACTCAACTTCAACCAACAATGCATGAGGACGAAGTTCTTCTTCTTCAACTTCAAGAACAAATTGCACGGGAAGGTTACAAACAAAACACATTGTCAAGAAGTTGCATATCCGATTTGGCTTAATGACCAACACATATTAACAACTCCAACCAACAAGTTGCATATCCGGCCAAATAACCAACACATATAACAACTTATACTTGCTCGACAATTTGCACACCATTTTGCTACAGACCAATTAGTTGCTTCAAATGGCCGCAATACTTGGACATCGTCTATTGGATGATGCATCATCGATGATTGATCGACTTTACCCATATAGTTGCAGGTGAATTCATCGGTGTAGGGCTGGAAATGCTTGTATTCATGTAATCAAGTATGAATGTTAGCCCAAAATGTTGCGCCCTGCCCTTTGATAAGTGCCATGGATCGGGTTGATGCTAGATGAACCACACATCGCACAATAGCTCGTCCTGTCTCATGTTGAAGCGTTCTCCTCTGCCATTCGAATTGGCAGCAAATTCATCCGGATCAAGACCATTGTCGCCGTCCTCCCCCTGTGGGCCAATAACCCAATCCGGTTGCTGGGCGTACGTGCCCTACTGTGCCAGGTGGGTGCCTGACAGGGTGTACGTACAATTCGGATTTGCTAGAGTACACGTTGCACGCACATATGGCTGTGCAATTCGGACCTGATGACATTTGGTATAAGGCTAGAGTCTAGAGAGGGGCTGTATATTGGGGTTAATTATATAGCAGACTCACGGATCGACGTTCCTTTAGTTTTGTATACATGACATCACAGAGGTTTTTTTACTAGCAGAAGGTTTTGTACACCAGGTGTGGATTACCTGAGCAATCTGTTTCTGTCTGCCTTAAGTATACCATCTGTTCAGCGAACCTTGAGAGTTCTCCAACGAACTTGTCACACATAATAGGTGTGGTTAGCCTATGTGCTATGGCGTATGGTGCTGATATACGACAACCGAACTGATTGGCTGGGACCTCGGAGGTTTTCCATCTAATATAAGCCTTTAGATTTTTAAGATCCAATGGCTAATACAAAAATGGTCTTTGGTGGCCGAGCACCGTGCAGGCCGGAATCAGTGCCGCCTGTGCTCGTTGCGATCGGTGCAAGCCATTAAGACGTGTCCGTATTTTCACCGTATTCGCGCCAGAGCCGGCTGCCAATCCTCCGTATTTGCTATTTAAATAAACTCTGCGGGCACACGTACACGATCGGTGCAAGCCATTAAGACGTGTCCGTATTTTCACCGTATTCGCGCCAGAGTCGGCTGCCAATCCTCCGTATTTGCTATTTAAATAAACTCTGCGGGCACACGTACACGAGCAGGTACATCAGTGCAGCACAGCATCTAATCAGAGACGAGTGTACACGGCACCGGAGTTGACCCGTCAAGGTGTGCGACGACAGGGAGCCGTTTGAGTCGAACGTTGAGGATCAAATACTACACATTTTCTTCATGCAAGTGGTGCATCAAATCGAAGCACCACAGTTTGGTCACTGACGCAATGCAAAACGCAGAATCAAGAGTGCATTCACATTGACAAACACATCATCCCCAAATAATTATCCTCACAGCAAACGTTACCAAAGACATGGTGGTTTTTACAGAGGTTCAGTAATACGCCGAGTGGTCACTAACAGTATGACATCCTCTCAAAGCCCGGTTACACGAAACTGTCATACTTCAAGCATAGAAAAAAGACAAATTCAACCATAGAAATCTGCCTTGGGCGTGTTGGTGCAGGCGTTCCTTCTGTGGCCTGTCAGGCTGCATCTGGAGCAGCGAGGTGACTTCCTTGGCGCCTTTGGAAGATCACCCCGCTGTGGACATGTTGTGCTCTTGTGCCCTTGGCCACGGTAGATTGAACAGAACCTACTCCTCTTAGCTGGCTGTTCATACGGTGCTTTGTCGCGGCTTGTCGTGGGGCGCCCCGCTGGTCTCTTCTTTGATGGCGCCGCAAAGCTATCTGAACATTGTGAGGCACTTTGCACCTGATTTGTTGGGCCAAAATGCTGCTTCTGTGCTGTCGCTGAACCCGCAAAATCACCTGCCAGCTCTCTGTCTGATAATCCCATGCCATCACGTATAGCAGCCACCGGCTCGAGCAACATTTTCACATTTCGTAGCTGCTCCATCGCAAGAGTATACGCATCCACATTGCTGTCACCTAGCCTAACAATTTCAAGGCACATCAGATGCAGATTATTATGTCGCCGCGAAGAGTACTTAATAGGACCCTGGTCCTTTTGGTAACGCAGAAATTCTGGAGGTAGTATGTCCCTTGCATCCCTTGTCCAACGCTTCATTATGTGCCCGGCTGGGACCTCCTGCAGACCAAGCTGTATCATTACCTGAGAACAAGAGGAAAACGTTCAGGCTCAAAATCTACTCTTATTTTTTGCATACATGTGGTCTTGTATGTACAACTGAGCAATAACCATAGAAAAAGGCACCTTCAGGGCATGGCTGCACACCATGCCAAAATGTTCAAACATTCCACATTCACACTTGAATTCGGCGGCATCCTCGTTGACCTGAACGCGGAATTCATTTTTGCACCATTTGTCCCTTGAATCCTTCTTTACATGCCTCGCTGTGTATTCACGACGAGGCACAACTTCGATGAGAACATATGATCCACATTCATATAGTGCCTCGCCAAAATTTTCAAACATGGCCCTTGTATAATTTTTCGATGCATGTACCTCAATAGGTAGGTTCTGAGCCAGCACAACGCCCCCCTGCATGCGTTAGACATATCACTGTCATGTGTTATTATCTTTCGATATGTGCTGTCAAACAACATGAAATGATTCATGTACATATAATTTTATCGTCGAAAAACAACACACAAAACTTTTAATTCTTACCAGTTTGGTTCTCTTCTCTTGATAGCTCTCCTCTGAATCTCTGTCAAATTGCATCTTCTCATATTGCCGGACGAAAAGGTGCATCGGTGATCCTGGTGGCACATATCCTTTGAGCAAATGATTTGCACTCTCGCTCCGTTGCGTGCTGGTCATTTTGGCGCAGAAAACATCCATGAAGTAAGGTTTAGCCCATTTCATCCGCGTCTCATATATTTGTGTGAGGAATACATTATTTTGTAGACCATGTTTCTCAACCATACATGCCCAACCATCCTCGAATTCTTTCTCACTAACGATGTGGTGCACCATCTTGTTGAACTCTTGTTTGAACTCGCTACCCTTGCCTAAGAGTGGCCCAAGGCACTCTTTTGCTTTCTTCAACACATGCCATTTGCACCACCGATGTGTTGTATGCGGCATGACATCTTCTATGGCAACCTCCATTGCACGAGCTTGGTCTGAAAAACAACAATTCTCTGTCAGCAAATTACAGGATGAAAACATTTTCAGACCAATCCTAAAAGGAAAGTTCAACAACACTAAACAGATGAGATCATTTTTTTATTTACCTGTGAGCATTGTGCGTGGTTGTGGCGCTCCTATCATCTGAAAGAACTCTATGAATATCCACTTGGAAGTGTCGATTTTCTCATCGCTCATCAGCACCCCTCCAAATATAATGCTTTGGAAGTGATTGTTGACACCAACGAAGAGGCCAAATGGCATGTCATATAGATTAGTTTTGTATGTCGTATCAAACGTGACAGCATCTCCAAAACACTTAAATTGCTCTATGCTTCTCCCTGTTGTCCACATCAAAGTCTTTACTCGGCCATCACTATCAACTTGCACACTGTACTTGAACTCAGGATCTTCAGCCCGCATTGCGTTGAACACCTCTATTGTTTTTGTAGCATCATTTTCTGACTGCTCTCTATTCAGTTTTCCACAAAGAGTTTTGAGAGATCTCTTTGTGAATGGCACCTCCTTCACAGATCCAAAAAAACTGCCAACCACACTATAAACCTTGCTCAGGCTTATATTGTTTTCTCTTAGCTATTTCACTAAGTCTCTAGTGTATCTATCTATGTGCCTGTGCGATTTCCAGTGCAGCTTCTCCATACAGTTAACTGATACAGCATGGTTGTGCTCTGCTTTGTGTTCGCATATGTACCACCCTTTATCATCTGATCTAAGCACCCGCATCAACGCAGGGCATCCACACCTCGTCGAGCGGCTGTTCGACTGCAATGGCTTGCCCTGCACATGTTTTCGATGTATTATGAGAGCATAAAAATTTGAAAGAGCAGTTGATGAAGTCATGTACCTAGGGTAGGGTCATGGACCTGTCCAAGGTACCCTCCCCAAGGACATCTTTAGAAGAAACCGTCTTCCAGTCGACCTAGAGGGATTCCACTCGACGGACTTGAAGACACTCGACCATGAAGGCTCACTCGACCACCAGGAGATCTAGGGTCACTCTGTATCCAAACGGTCTGTAATTAAGTAGTCTTTATGGTCATGATGACACTTTATGTAAGGCGTTATCAGTAACGCCAGGCCTTAATGTACTTTAAACCCTCCGCTACGTGGGTTGGCTAGGGTCTTGGCATCCTCTATATAAGCCACCCCCCTCCACTGGCAGAGGGGTTGACACCTCTGTAATTCATACGCATATAATCCAGTCGACCGCCTCCGGGCTCCGAGACGTAGGGCTGTTACTTCCTCCGAGAAGGGCCTGAACTCATAAATCTCTTGCGTATACAACTACTCCATAGCTAGGATCTTGCCTCTCCATACCTACCCCCTATTCTACTGTCAGACTTAGTACCACGACAGTTGGCGCCCACCTTGGGGCAGGTGTCTTAGCGACTTATTGAAGAAGTTGCAATTGTTCCGATCGCCTTCACCATGGTTTCTGGCGGAGTTTTGGTCAAGGGCCGCGAGATCCGTCTCGGCGCGCTCACGTTCATCGCCGACGACTCCGCTTGGCTCCAGGAGGCTCCACTCGACATCGACGCTCTTCCCGTCCGCGCGGCAATGCACTTTCATGCGTGTGTCCGCGGCGTCCTGCTACGGCAACCGTCGGCTCCGTATCGGTCGACTCCTTGTCGTCCTCTCTCCCTGTCTCCCGCCAGCGCAAGCGCTCTGGTCAGTCGAGGCTTCAGCGGTGGGTGAGACACGCAGTGGCTCGCCAATCAGCCACCACGCAAGTCGCGGAGATCGAGCCCGACGAATCCCTCTACGGCCTGTTCGATCTGTCGACTAGCTCCGTAGAGACTGCATCCGAGTGTGACAACAGTGATCCTGCGGCGGAGGTCCTGATGGTCGATGGGCAGCGTAGTCCTCTCGGCTTCCCCCGCACCGACGGAGCGGACGGCGGAGGCGACCCAGCTCAGGTCCACGAGGAGTATCAACCTGAACCGCTCACTTCTCTGCAAAGAGAAGATCTTCGTCGCCGGAATATGGATGCTCTGCATACTCCTATTGTAGGAGAAACTCCCGAGGCCCGTGCCTTGGAGGACGCGCGTTCGGCCAACTTGGCTGAGCGCATTCCACTGGAGAATCTCCAGCGAGCACTCGACGAGCGCGCGTGGCAGCGAGTACCAGACTGTAGTCGACGTCAACTCTTTCCACCACCGACTCAGGTATATCGAACTCCAATTCAGAATTTAGCAGCTGTTGCCCGTATAGCGGAGTCGATTCAGCCCTCTCAATCAGAGGCTGGCAGAGGCTTGATGCAAATTAGAGATTTGCTCCGGGCAGCAGGAGATCAGAATTCAGCTGTATCACAGTCACGCAATAGGATTCACTGTCGATCCGTCGCTGCGAATACAGTTCAGTCGGCTCATAGCCCAAGATCGCCTCCGTGGCGTGAGGGACGTGGGGGTCGACGTGATCAATATGATGACCGATTCGATCGCGATGATCGGCATTGAGTGCCCACTCCTCCCCAAAGGGGTGGGTCTTACGTTCCTCGGCAACAAGATGACAGACGCCAGCACAGTGTTGGGCGAAGAGCTCCGGTCGACCTCAGGGAACCAGGCTTTGATGCGAGATCCATTATCGTACAAGGTCTGGTCGACCGGAACAGAGCTCACCGAGAAGGCCATGACAGAGATGCGCCCACCAGCAGTAGGGTTCATGTTTCAGGACCAGAGTGTTTTAGCAGAGCCATCAGAGCTGCAGTGATCCCTCCCAACTTCAGGTTGGCGACTGGGGTGAGTAAGTTCACCGGTGAGTCCAAGCCCGATACTTGGCTTGAGGACTACCGAGTGGCTGTTCAGATTGGCGGTGGCAATGATGAAGTGGCCATGAAACACCTACCGCTTATGCCGGAGGGCTCGGCCAGAGCCTGGTTGAATCAGTTGGCACCTAGCAGCATTTACACTTGGGAGGATCTTGCCTGAGTGTTTGTCAGGACATTTGAAGGAACTTGCAAGCGACCAGCAGGTTTGACCGAGCTGCAAGTCTGCGTGCAAAAGTTGAATGAGACCTTGAGAGATTACATCCAGAGGTGGATCACGTTGCATCATATAGTGGAGAATGTATCTGATCACCAAGCAGTATGTGCCTTCAAGGAAGGCGTTAAGAACAAAGAGTTGAGTTTGAAGTTTGGTCGGACCGGAGACATGACCCTGAGTCGAATGATGGAGATTGCCACCAAATATGCCAATGGTGAAGAAGAGGATCGACTCCGGAGTGGCAAGTACAAGCCGAGTCAGTCGAAAAAAGGAAACTCCAGCCGGAAGCAGAAGCGGAAAGCCGAGCCAGCTGCTCCTGGAGAAGCCCTGGCCGTGACTCAGGGCAAGTTCAAAGGGAAGCCCAAAGGATCCTGGAACCCCAAGAAGGTGAAGGATAAGGAAGGAAACAACATGATGGATTTGCCATGCCACATCCACACGAAGAAAGACGAAGAGGGTAATTTCATTTACCTGAAACATACCACTCGCCAGTGCCGGCTCTTAATCCAACAGTTTCAAGGAAAACAACTCAAGGATAAGGAGAAGGAGCCGGACAAGGCTGAGGACAAAGAGGATAGTGATGAAGGTTACCCCCATGTCAATTCCACCCTGATGTTTTTTGCTGATGTGGAGAGCAAAAGTCGACTGAAAGTTATCAACCGTGAGGTGAATATGGTTGCTCCGGCGACACCCAGCTATCTGAAATGGTCTCAGACCACCATTACATTCGACCAGTCTGATCACCCAACACACATAGCCACCCCTGGGAGGCAAGCTTTGGTGGTCGACCCAGTCGTCGAAGGCACTCGACTAACTAAGGTTCTGATGGATGGTGGCAGTGGATTGAATATATTGTATGCGGAGACGCTAAAGGGAATGGGCATTCCGATTTCCAGACTCAGTTCCAGCAACATGAGTTTCCATGGAGTCATTCCTGGGAAAAAGGCTGAATCACTCGGCCAAATTGCTCTTGATGTGGTTTTCAGCGATTCAGAGCATTTCCGCAAAGAAAAGTTAACATTTGAAGTTGTGGATTTCCAGAGTGCTTATCACGCCATTTTAGGCAAGCCAGCTTATGCATGATTCATGGCTCGACCATGTTACGTGTACCACAAATTGAAGATGCTTGGTCCCAAAGGGGTGATCACCATCACTGACAATCGGAAAAAGGCAGAAGAGTGCTTTCAGAAGGGCTCAAAGATCGCCGATGCTCAGATGGCAGTGGTAGAGCTACAGGAATACTAGAAAACCGCAGATCCGAGTGATTTGTTGCGAGCCAAAAAGCCTGCTGCCGAATCAGCATTTTAGTCGTTTGGTGAGACAAAGCCGATTCACATCCACCCGACCGACCCCAATGCTGCTCCGACTCATATCTCAACAACACTCGACTCCAAATAGGAAGAAGCGCTCATCCAGTTCCTCCGTGAGAACTGGGACATCTTTGAATGGAAGCCTGCTGACATGCCGGGTGTTCCCAGGGGGCTGGCTGAGCATCGCCTACGAGTCAACTCAAAGGTGAAACCTGTCAAGGAACATCTTCGACGGTCTGCCATCCAGAAGAGAAAGGCCATTGGCGAGGAGGTAGCTCGGCTCCTAGAAGCAGAGTTCATCCAAGAGATTTACCACTCCGAGTGGCTCGCCAATGTTGTCATGGTCCCCAAGAAGGACAGGTCACTTCGCATGTGCATTGATTTCAAACATATCAATCGGGCCTGTCCAAAAGATCATTTTCCTCTCCCTCGCATCGACCAAATTGTCGACTCGACTGCAGGGTGTGAGAGATTATCTTTTTAGATGCCTATTCCGGGTACCATCAGATCCATCTGTACGGACCCGATGAGATCAAAACAACTTTCATCACTCCATTCGGGTGCTTCTGCTATGTCACCATGCCATTCGGCCTCAAGAATGCCAGAGCCACGTTCATGAGGATGATTCAGAAGTGTTTACTCACTCAAATCAGTCAGAATGTGGAAGCGTACATGGATGATACTGTGGTCAAGCCACGAAATGGTTCTGACCTGTTGACTGACCTCGCTGAAACATTTGCCAATCTCAGGAGATATGATATCAAGCTCAATCCATCAAAATGCACATTCGGAGTTCCTGGTGGAAGGTTACTCGGTTTTCTCGTTTCCGAACGAGGAATCGATGCTAACCCAGAAAAAATTGGAACTATACTCCGAATGAAACGCCCTGTGCGTGTGCACGATGTCCAGAAGCTTACTGGATGCTTGGCCGCGTTAAGTCGATTCATCTCTCGCCTCGGTGAAAAGGCATTGCCTCTTTACCGACTGATGAAGAAGTCAGACAAGTTCGAGTGGACACCAGAAGCTGATGCAGCGTTTGCCGAGCTAAAAGCTCTACTCTCCACCTAGCCGGTGCTTGCTGCTCCAATCAGCAAAGAGCCTTTGTTGCTCTACATTGCAGCCACAGGACAAGTCGTTAGTACAGTACTTACAGTCGAGCGGGAAGAAGAAGGGAAAGCCTTCAAAGTTCAACGCCCAGTATATTATCTTTCCGAAGTATTGACCCCGTCGAAGCAAAGATACCCTTATTATCAGAAGCTTGTGTATGGGATTTACATGACCATGAAGAAAGTTGCTCATTATTTCTCTGATCATTCCATTACAGTCGTCAGCGACGCCCCACTGTCAGAGATTCTGCATAACAGAGATGCAACTGGTCGAGTGGCAAAATGGGCGATTGAACTCCTTCCCCTTGATATCAAGTTTGAGGCAAAGAAAGCCATTAAGTCCCAAGCAGTAGCAGATTTCATCGCCGAGTGGATTGAACAACAGCAGCCGACTCAAGTTCACTCGGAGCACTGGACCATGTTCTTTGACGGTTCTAAGATGTTAAATGGTTCTGGTGCTGGGGTAGTATTGGTTTCCCCCCGAGGAGATAAGCTCAGATATGTGCTCCAGATTCACTTTGATTCCTCCAACAATGAAGCAGAATACGAGGCGCTTTTGTATGGGTTACACATGGCCATTTCACTCGGCGTCCGTCGCCTTATGGTTTATGGCGACTCAGATTTGGTGGTCAATCAGGTGATGAAGGAGTGGGACGTTAGAAGCCCAGCCATGACTGGATACTGCAATGCAGTGAGAAAACTTGAAAAGAAATTCGAAGGGCTAGAGCTCCATCATATACCCCGACTGAAGAATCAAGCGGCTGATGATTTGGCAAAGATAGGTTCCAAGAGAGAAGCCATTCCCAGTGATGTGTTCCTGGAACATATCCATTCTCCATCAGTTCAGGAAGATCCTTTTACCGCAGAAGCTCCGCAGCCAAAAAGTTCACAGATCCGACTGAAGTAGAAGTTCCAGCGGTGCTCGACCTGATCATGGAAGCATTGGTCATCACTCCCGACTGGACAGTCCCGTACATCGCGTATATCTTGAGGAAAGAACTCCCAGAAGATGAAGAAGAGGCTCATCAGATCGTCTGCCGATCTAAGGCCTTTACCGTGATAAAGGGACAGTTGTACAGAGAAAGCACGACTGGAGTTGGTCAGAAGTGTATAACGCCAGAAGAAGGTCGGATAATCCTTGATGATATCCACTCGGGGACCTGTGGTCATCATGCGTCCTCTCGGACCATTGTGGCTAAAGCATACCGAGCGGGATTTTACGGGCCAAGAGCAAATGAAATGGCAAAGGAAATAGTCGACAAATGTGAAGGATGTCAATTTTACTCCAATATGTCACACAAGCCCGCTTCAGCCTTGAAGACCATCCCACTCGTCTGGACTTTCACTGTATGGGGATTGGATATGGTTGGACCACTGAGAACAGGCATAAGCGGCTTCACCCATGTGCTGGTAGCAGTCGACAAGTTCACCAAGTGGATTGAGGCTAAACCCATCAAGAATCTTGATGTCGGCACTGCTGTCAGCTTCATCAGGGAATTGATATTCAGATATGGAGTTCCACACAGTATCATCACAGACAATGGGTCAAACTTCGATTCTGAGGAATTCAGAGCCTTCTGCACATCTCAGGGTACACGAGTCGACTATGCTTCAGTCGCTCACCCCCAGTCGAATGGACGGGCAGAACAAGCAAATGGCCTAATTCTCAAAGGGTTGAAACCCCGATTGATGCGCGATCTCAAGCACGCAGCTGGTGCATGGGTCGACGAACTTCCTTCGGTACTTTGGGGATTAAGGACCATGCCTAACCGGTCGACTGGGAGAACTCCGTTCTTCTTGGTCTACGGAGCTGAAGCAGTCTTGCCGAGTGACCTGCTTCACAACGCACCCCGAGTCGAACTCTACACCGAAGCTGAAGCAGAGCAAGCCCGGCAGGACGCAGTCGACCTTCTAGAAGAAGAAAGAGAGATGGCCTTGATCCGATCGACCATTTATCAGCAGGACTTGCGTCGCTTCCATGCCAAAAACGTGAAGAGTCGAGCTTTCCAGGAGGGAGATTTGGTTCTCCGAGTGGATCAGCAGAAGCCACACAAGCTTGCCCCTACTTGGGAAGGTCCCTTCATCGTCACCAAAGTTCTCCACAATGGGGCGTACCGCCTTTACAATGTCGAGCACCAGATTGACGAGCCCCGAGCGTGGAAAGTGGAGCTACTCCGCCCCTTTTATACTTAAGTATTCACTCGGATGAGTTGTAATAAAAGTACTTCTGTAGTTTATTTATCAAAGACAAGAGCTTTATAATTTTCCCAGTGATTGTTGTTACTTTTGTCCACATAAAGCGGTCCCCCAGTGGGTGTCTTAGCTGCAAATCTGTTTCGCCTAAGTCTGTAAAAAAATCCTTACCAAGTGGTGAGCCAGCCTCCCACTCGGGGGCTTAGCTGTGAATCCGTTTCGCCTAAGTTTTAACAAAATCCTACCGAGTGGTAAGCCAGCCTTCCACTCGGAGGCTTAGCTGCAGTCCAAGTACTCGCCTAAGTTCAATAAAATCCTAGCGAGTGGTGAGCCAGCCTCCCACTCGGAGGCTTAGCTGCAGTCAAGTACTCGCCTAAGTTCAACAAAATCCTACCGAGTGGTGAGCCAGCCTCCCACTCGGGGGCTTAGCTGCAGTCCAAGTACTCGCCTAAGTTTAAAACAAAATCCTGCCGAGTGGTGAGCTAGCCTCCCACTCGGGGGCTTAGCTGCAGCATAGCGCTCGCCTAAGTACAAGTACAATGTGCGCTCCGCAAGGAGGACGAGGTACAGGTCGACTGCTACCCTCTCCTTCCGAGCTACGCCACAAATACAACGCGCGCTCCACAAGGAGGACGAGGTGCAGGTCGACTGCTACCCTCTCCTTCCGAGCTACGCCACAAATACAACATGCGCTCCGCAAGGAGGACGAGGTGCAGGTCGACTACTACCCTCTCCTTCCAAGCTACGCCACAAATACAACATGCGCTCCGCAAGGAGGACGAGGTGCAGGTCGACTGCTACCCTCTCCTTCCGAGCTACGCCACAAACACAACGTGCGGCTCGCAAGGAGGATGAGGTGCAGGTCGACTGTTACCTTCTTCTTCAGAGGTACACCACAGAAATCCTACCGAGTAGAGAGCAGACCTCCCACTCGAAGGCTTAGCTGCAGCCTAGTGCTCGCCTAAGTTTTTGAAAATCCTATCGAGTGGAGAGCAGACCTCCCACTCGGGGGATTAGCTGCAGCCTACTACTTGCCTAAGTTTTTGAAAATCCTACCGAGTGGAGAGCAGACCTCCCACTTGGGGGCTTAGCTGCAGCCCAGTGCTCGCCTAAGTTTTTGAAAATCCTAACGAGTGGAGAGCAAGCTTTCCATTCAGGGGCTTAGCTGCGGCCCAGCGCCAGCCTAAGAATGATGAAGTATAAGTCGATTGCAATCTGTGCTTCATCCTTACCTGCAAAAGAGCATCTCAAACACCAACGTATAGACCGACAATGTTCATTCGGAGGCAGATGCAAACATATTCAACGTCAAATCCAAGTTCAGATAACATCTTACAGAACAAGAAGTGCTCAGGCACTAAGCCTGTTAAAGTTTATCGGTTACAAAAACCACTCGGCATACCGAGGCAAATTTAAAGCATCAAGCATAGAAGTTTTTTACCCCTCCTGTGGAGGGCTGGAAGGCGCAACGAACTCGTCCAGGTCGATTCCATCTGCGATCCGAGTGGCAGCAGCGATGAAGGTCTCCATGAAGGATCGGAAGTCATGCTTTTTGGTATTGGCCACCTTGAGAGCTGCCAGCTTGTCCTCTCGCGCATCCTTGCAGTGAACACGGACCAGAGATAGAGCAACGTCGGCATCGCACCTGGCAGAAGACTTCTTCCATTCTTGCACTCGACTTGGAACTTCGCTCAGTCGAGTCATCAGAGACTCAAGGTCATTCTGAAGTGTTTCTCCTGGCCAGAGTGCTGTGTCGATGCATGACGTAGCAACCTTCAGCCTTGCAAGATAGTCGACAACAGCAGCAATGCAAAACTCGAGTCGGAGCACATTCATGGCGGCTTCATCCTTCACAGGAGAGTTGATGGGATCCAAGCCAGTCTCCACTCGACTAGTCTCCTCTTCAAAGTTGTGGCAGAATTCTGTGGATACGATCAAGGATAAGCTAACATTCCTACAATAAGTCAGTGTCTACTAGTCGGATATAAGGAGTTACCTTCGAGCATGAGGAACAACTTCTTGGCGAGCCCTCCCAGATAAACCTCTAAGTCGTTCTTCTTTCCCGCCAGCTCACTAGCCTTATCACTCAAAGCCAACTTGTCATTTTTCAGTCGACTGGCATACTTGTTGGCTGTGTCGAGAGCAGCTATCAGACTAGTTGTAAGAACATGCGGTGCCCCCATGTTTGGTTTTGGCAATTGATGACAATCTCTTTGGACTAATGGTTGCCTTGAGTTATACTTGAAGGGTTTGTCCATAGGCTTTTCTTGGAGTCCATTTGTTGGTTTCAAGGAGAGTTTGTGATGACCAAGTTGCTAGTAAGGAATTATCCAAAGATTGGTCTTATGAGTGTTGAGCTTATTGCAAGCATGTCGTGAAGAAGAAGATTCATGTTTACCTTCAAGACATCATCCAAATGAAGAGAGTTGGAAAGATTCAAGGTTGATCAAGACTAAGTCAAAGAATGAATCAAGTTGATCAACACACAAAGCATAGAAGATGTACCGAGAGGGATCAAGTGATCCCATGGTATGGTAAGCATGGTCAGTTACGCTTTGTGTACTAACCCATGGTCTTCGTGAGAGTTCTTTGTGGGGTTAGGTTGCGGTGTGCAAGCTCAAGTAGAATCATCACGAAGAGATCATATGCTTTAAGCTTGCCGTCCATTGTGGCGACAATGGACTTGTGAAGATGTGCAGAAGAGTGGCTCACCCATAGTGGAGTATGGGGGAGCAATCAACTAGTCTTCTTCGAGCCAATGCAATCAAGAAAGGTGGTCCAACTTGAGGGAGTCAAGATCGTCATCATCTAGCTCAAGTGGACCATGTGCAAGGCAAAGGTTTGCCCTTGATAGGTTTTCTATTTTACCGGTCTCATGGTAGTTGTGGGAGACCGGGTTATAGGATCTATTGCCGTACTATCAAGGGGGGCTCTCGACGAGTTGCTTGATCGTATCGTTCATAGAGAGCTCAAACCATTGCATCCTTGCATCATCTTTTTGGTTCTTGTTTGGTTCTTCTCCTTGTGAGATTTGGAGCTTATGGTCATTTTTATGACAAGTTCGAGTTCATCGAAAACGTAGTTCTCATGCATCTTCTATGATGTTTTCGATGTTGGAGGGTATGCCGGTTCTTCTCGGTTGGAGGTTTCACTCCTTTGTTTGCTAAGCATACCTCCCCTGCCTCTTCTCGGTTGGAGGTTTCACTCCTTTGATGCTACTCGTCTTGCTCTATCCAACAAGCTTCAGTTTGCTCAATTCAGAGCTCATTTGTAGAAGTTATGGCAGTTCTGGTTTCCTTGGAGTATTCTTTGTTTTAGCGGTAGTGGCTTAAGGCTGGCGCCAGCGGTAGTACCGCCGAAGCTCCCCAGCGGTAGTACCGCTCCAAGCGGTAGTACCGCTCTCCAAACGGTAGTACCGCTTGGGGTTTTTGGCCGTAGTACCGCTGTGCGTCTGGGCTACTTCCGCCTCGATTCTCGAACAAAGTTTTTCGTGTCGGGTTTTGCGGCACTAAGGGCGGCAGTAGGAGCGGTAGTACCGCTCTTCCCTAGCGGTAGTACCACCCTGGGGTCAGGGCCCTGGCAGCGCGGCAGTACCGCTGGGTTGAGCGGTAGTACCGCCCTTCCCTAGCGGTAGTACCGCTCTGTGAGGGGCTGGTGAGTGGGATAACGGTTGGATTTTCCCCCACCTATAAAAGGGGGTCTTCTTCCCCAATGAACTTTATCCTTTTGAGCTCGTGTTCTTCCCCCATTGTTGACCTTCTCCGAGCTTGCTATCTCTCAATCCCTCCATGGATTCTTGCTAGTTTTGGGGGGAAAAGAGATAGGAGATCTAGATCCACATTTCCACCAATCACTTTCTCCTCTATGTGAGGGGAACCCCTTGGATCTAGTTCTTGGAGTTCTTGGTGTTCTCCTTCTTGTTCTTCCTCTCATTTTCCTCCCTAGCATTAGTTGCTTTGGTGGGATTTGAGAGAGAAGGAGTTGGGCACTCTGTGTGCCCTTGCCATTGCATTTGTGCATCAGTTTGAGTTCTCCATGGTGATACGTGGAAGTTACAAGTTGAGAAGCTTATTACTCTTGGGTGCTTGGTGCCCTTGAGCTTGTTCCTCTTGGGTGCTTGGGCGCCCTAGTCGATTGGTGGTGTTCGGAGCTCAATCATTGTGGTGTAAAGCTCCGGGCAAGCGTCGGGGTCTCCAATTAGGTTGTGGAGATCGCCCCGAGCAATTTGACGGGTTCCGGTGACCGCCCCCAAGGGTTGCCAAAGTGTACGGGTTCGGTGACCGCCCCCAAGGATTGCCATTTGTACGGGTTCGGTGACCGCCCTCAAGGGTCCCTTAGTGGAATCACGGCATCTTGCATTGTGCGAGGGCGTGAGGAGATTACGGTGGCCCTAGTGGCTTCTTGGGGAGCATTGTGCCTCCACACCGCTCCAAACGGAGATTAGCATCCGCAAGGGTGTGAACTTCGGGATACATCGTTGTCTCCGCGTGCCTCGGTTATCTCTTACCCGAGCCCCTTTACTTATGCACTTTACTTTGTGATAGCCATATTGTTCTTTGTCATATATCTTGCTATCACATAGTTGCTTATCTTGCTTAGCATAAGTTGTTGGTGCACATAGGTGAGCCTAGTTGTTGTAGGTTTTGTGCTTGACAAATTAACCATTAGGTTTATTCCGCATTTGTTCAAGCCTAAACCATAATTATTTTAAAGCGCCTATTCACCCCCCCCCCCTCTAGGCGACATCCTCGATCTTTCACTGGTATTCTCCTCTTCAAGTTTGCTGATTGAAGCCAACTTTTCTTCTGTGAGTTTGGTCTTCTCCGAAGCTGCTTTCTGCGCCTCAGCAAGATCAAGATCCTTCTTCTTCAGAGAATCCCTCAGTTTGTCTGCAAAATCACAGTGAGATCAGGCTCGGGAGTGGACAAGGAACAAAGGCAGTCGTCAAGGTTCTCACCAAACATACCTTTTGCCTCCTCCTTCGCCTTCGTGAAGTTCTCCTGGACAAGCTTCAAATCAAGTTCAAGATGGATATGCTTGTTCTCTAACTCAGTATAACGAGCTGCAAGCTCACAAGATTTCTGCGAAGAACCAATCGACAGACGTCAAAGATAGGTCACTTCCGAGTGACTAAGGAGAAAATCGTAGTATTTCTAAGACTACAGCCGAATCTAAACATTCAACTGTAGTCTCGGGGACTACACCCAGTGGGTGCACTCAACGTGCCCCCACTGGTTCTATCAGCTAGAGTCGATCAGTCGACCAAAAAAGGCAGAAAGGCTAACCACCAATAGTTAGTCACAATTTCAAAAAAAGGTGTTCTTAAGACCGTAGTCGACTGCCAGCAGTCGACCACGGTCTCGGGGACTACACCCAGTGGGTGCACTCAGCGTGCCCCACCAGTTCCATGATTCCAGTCGACCGGGTCGAGTAAAGAAAGTAATGAGAAAAAGTTCAAGGCATTAAGACTATGGTCGACTGCCAGCAGTCCACCATAGCCTTGGGGACTACACCCAGTGGGTGCACTCAGCGTGCCCCCACCAATCCAGATATTCAACCGACACACCCAGTGGGTGTACGACAGATACTAAGATTTTCAGAAAGAAAAGTTTTCAGATATCATATCCTAACAGAACAGTCGGTGATCGACTAACCTGAACATTGCTCTGAAGGGCTGAACTGGCATCGTAAGCGGCTTGACTAGCGTCTCGGATCGCCTTCACTTGCTCCATCATGACCCCCGCCTGGCGTATGGCTTCTTTAGCAGCGCTTGCTTGGTCCTCCGGGACGTGGTGGGTGGAGAAAAGAGAAGGCGGATCAGCACTCGACGACGAAGGGAGAGCACTCGTCAGCGGCACCGCAAAGGATACGGTAGCCCGAGTGACATTGTCTCCCTCCGGAACCGACGTCTTAGGTGCTGATACAACCTGAGCTGTCTTACCAGCAGACGCCCTCCTATTCCTCTTCTGCCTCAGTGGTTCCTCGTCATCATCATCAGGAAGATCAATGACGATATTAGGTGGAGCTGCAGAAAAGATTCAAAGTTAAAAATGAAGATCATGTCGACTGAAAACGAAACTTCAAAGGTCATACCAGGGTTGGAAGTGACAGCATCCTCCATTTCTTGATCTTCAAGTCTGGTCGAGGTATCAGAAGTAGCAGCACTGCAGTTTCAGAAATCAATCGGTCAACTAACGAATCGACCAAGAATAAATCCATGAGAAACAAGAAGACACAAGTTACGTCATTACCCAGAAATAGTGGGAATCACCATCTTCATCTTCGGCAAGACCTTCGTCGGCTTTGACGGTGCCGCTCGAGATTGCTTCGGCGCTTTCTCAGTCAGCGCCGGAGAGGTCGTCCGAGGATGCTTGGTCGACTGCACAATAGGTGCGCCCTCCTTGCCGCGCTCGACTGCAGGGTCATGGGCAAGCTTGGATCTTCTTTCAAAACGGGGAGGCGCGACTTCCTCCTCCTCCCTCATCGGAGCCAGCATCTTCCTCACCCTCATCGCCATCCGATTCCCACTCCTCTTGACTTTCACCTCCACTTCCTTCCTCCTCCTCGGTCTGTGCTTGCGCCCCGTTGGGCATCGAATACAACTCAGTGGTAGCCTGAAAGACAACAAACAAGACAAAAGTCAATCGACTGATCAGCAGCAAAACAGAATGGACGAAACATGACTACAGTCGGAGAGAAGTGGTCATACCTTGTCTGGTTCATAAGACTAGTCGAGTGGCGGGATCCTCCTGGCCCCATGAGGGTTATCTTTGTTCCCTGTGATGGCAGTCATCCACCTCTCCAGTGTGGCGTCATCGACCTCCTCTGGGTGGACCCGAGTGGTGTCTTCGGTACCAGAGTACAACCACATCGGGTGACCTCTGTATTGGAGTGGTTGAATGCGCCGTCGAAGGAAAACCTCTAGAAGATCCATGCCAGTGACCGCGTCGCGAATGAGCTGGACTACACGCTCTCAACATTTTAACCTGAGCCTTCTCCTCCAGAAGCGCCTTCAGAGAGGACGGCTTGTTCACTCGACTCATGGAGAAAGGAGGGAGCCCAGTCGACTGCCTGGCGTCGACTGGTCTTGGCAGTAGAACCAGGTCGACTGCCACCCTCTAACTGACTCGGGAAGGGTCATAGCTGGAAAAGCACTCTTACTCCTCATCTGGACCCCAAGACCCCCACACATCTGGATTACTTGGGTTCTCTCGTCATTCGGATTAGCCTTTTCACCGTCTGAGAGCGACAAGTGAATATGTGTTTGAAAAGGCCCCAGTGCGGCCGACAACCCAGGAAGTTTTCGCACAAAGACACGAAAGCGGTGAGATAGGCAATGGAATTGGGTGTGAAGTGATGGAGTTGTGCCCCAAAGAAGTTCAGAAACCCCCGAAAGAAAAGATTCGGCGGCAGAGAAAACCCACGATCGACATGGGTGGCTAAGAGGACACACTCACCCTCCTGAGGCTGCGGCTGCCACTCCGTCCCCGGAAGCCTTGCTGACCCGTGGGAGATCAGCCCTTCATTGGCCAGGTCGTCGAGGTCCTTCTGGGTGATGGTCGAGCGGATCCAATCTCCCTGGATCCAGCCTTGCGGCAGGCTGTACCGCGACGAAGAGCCGCCCCGACTGGTCGCTCTCCCCTTCGCCTTCGCTGTCGCCTTCTTCGCCCGCTCCAAAGCCGCCGTCTTCTCCTTCACCATTGTCGCCGGCGAAGCAGGCACAGAGCAGCAGCGCGGAGCAAGTGGCGAGCGAAGCAAATGAATCTAGGGACGGAGGAGGGGAAAATGAGGGCGCACTGTTTAAAAACCCTCGCCCGGTGCCTTATATGGAGTCGCTCCCGAGTGGCTGACTGGTAGGCCCAGGCAATCCTGTCAAATCCCGAAACAGCCGCGCGAGCGACACGTGGTGAAAAAGGCGGCACGGAAATCGAGGCGTCTCTGCCTTATCCCATCCGAGTACCGCGGCCTTCTCCGCTTCGCGCGCTTCCTGAAATTCGGATCCCACTAAATCCGCTAACAGCAGAGCAACTTGTCAGACGGAAGATCTCCTGCGATCCGTCGCTCGGAAATCTCCAAGTTCATAAAGTACACTCGACAGATATAAAGAATGGATCAAGGCGACTGAAAGAGAAGTTGACACCATCACTAAAAAGTCATTGATCCAGAGTAAGACACATTCACATCACCAGAAAATAGGTCGGAAAGATTATCAACTCCTTCCTCACTCAAACCTCGATCCATTCGGGGGCTAATGATGAAGTCATGTACCTAGGGTAGGGTCATGGACCTGTCCAAGGTACCCTCCCCAAGGACATCTTTAGAAGAAACCGTCTTCCAGTCGAGGGATTCCACTCGACGGACTTGAAGACATTCGACCATGAAGACTCACTCGACCACCAGGAGATCTAGGGTCACTCTGTATCCAAACGGTCTGTAATTAAGTAGTCTTTATGGTCATGATGACACTTTATGTAAGGCGTTATCAGTAACGCCAGGCCTTAATGTACTTTAAACCCTCCGCTACGTGGGCTGGCTGGGGTCTTGGCATCCTCTATATAAGCCACCCCCTCCACTGGCAGAGGGGTTGGCACCTCTGTAATTCATACGCATATAATCTAGTCGACCGCCTTCGGGCTCCGAGACGTAGGGTTGTTACTTTCTCCGAGAAGGGCCTGAACTCGTAAATCTCTTGCGTATACAACTACTCCATAGCTAGGATCTTGCCTCTCCATACCTACCCCCTATTCTACTGTCAGACTTAGTACCACGACAGCAGTGGCGGGGAAACTTTTAGTGTTGTCTGAATTAATGAATCATCCTACCGCACACGCGCATACAAACTCCTGCATGCACTTTTTCCGATGGACGTTCAACCTGCTTTTGGCATACCGAACGCCAAACCCCGTCTCCCAGGAATATAGGTTGTAAAACTCATACGCTTCTTCAACCGTGTCAAAGCTAGTTCCGATCACCGGGTTAACAACCGTGTCAACCTTTTTGTCTGCATAAGCTCTCATTGAAGCCTCGAGGGCACGGACTCTGCTTGGGTTGGCATCCCTCTCTTCTGGCGCGTTGCCAATCCTGACACTGCACCCCCGCGGAAAAACGTTGTTAAATATACTATCTACTTGTACAGACTGATTCTAACAGTGCTTTTTCTGATAAAAGAATGTTTATCAGTTGTTACAGAATCAGTAGAATATCATCTAGCTTAACGAAAACCGAATGCAAGAATTATGTTCCCGGTCCAGCAAGAATGCTTTCAAAGAGTTGAGAATAAAAGGATTTTTTGTTTCTACACGGGGGTGAACTCTGTATATGTGTGTTCTCTTGTTACAGGCAATTACATGGAGTTCCAGTTTCTGCTCCTACAGCAAAAAACGATGTCGTGGAGGTACAATTTATGGTCCAGGAGCAAAGTAATAACATATGAATGTGTGTTTCTTACCGTCGAGTCCAACACGAGGCCTTTGATTTGTTGATGACGACCCCCTCTGCATCTCCCTCATCTCCCATTGACGCATAGGAAGTTTCCTCAGCCGCCATATCGTTCGAGTCGCCAACCACTTCGCTCCCACCGTTGTTGTATGAGCCGAAATTCGCGCCCACCACTCGGAACTGCTCTTTGGCGCTGCTGTCATCCATCGGCTCAGAAGAAATCACACCAGAGGAGCACCCGTGACCTTCATGGATGGAAGCAACCACAGACTCCACAACATCGATTCCTCCACCCAATAAATCTCCCGCATGAGCTTTAGGAACCAATCTGTAGCAGATATGAAATTCTAATCTATTCAGATCCAAACATCATCACGTAGAAGAATTACTGTCGAAATATCAGGGACTAATTGAAGAATTTGAACGCCAAATCAAAGAAATTCAACGAGGGAAAGTGGAGCGAGATTGGAACTCACCCTGATTCTGCTTCCTCAAAGAAGAACTCGAGGCCATCCATGGCGAAATGCCGCTCCGCACAGCCACGGTCTGGAAGGGGATGAATGACTGACGAGGGTAGGAAGAAGCACCGCTTCGGGCGTTAAGTCACCTGCATCGCCAGTTGGGCCCAAGATTAATATCGCACCTGCCACCCCTCACCTACATGGGCTATTTTCAAACCAGACCAGCAAGCACAGGACATGCCTATGTATCCAGGGCGCACCAGAGGCCCACGTACAACTCTGGCACAGCAGCCCACGGCACCGGTGTATTTCAACCTAGCAGCTATCATATACATCTGACAAAAAGAGCGGCGCACGCATCGCAGCGATCTACTGCGCGGCGCCAGATTCCGGCCTGCAGGGTGCTCGGCCACCAAAACGCCACTCTCTTGCTAATATTCCTATTACTACCTCATACGAGTACCAAGAGAAGCATCGCTGTAGATTTTATCAGCGCCCCCAGTACTGTTCTAAAAACAGAGACTGCAAAACTGCTTACGTAATGGTCAAATGCTTACTTGTTCCCCTTGAATAAAGTCACCCAGACTTTGATGTCTATTTTGCAGCTATGTTTTGTTTCTATCCTTGCATTACAGCATCTATATCTATACCTACCTACTAATAAAGCAAGGCGCGTTCTTTCGATTTTTTTTCATCCGTACATCATAGAATATTTTTTTCTATCAAGGTGTTATTAAATTTTTATTCATCAAATGCTAAAAAAGAAAATTATCAAATCACTAATTGAGGAATACTCCTTCCCCTCTTCAAGTTGTGACAAATGGCGTGCTGCATGTGCACCACTTGTTGCAACCTGATAGTTTTTCCTTTTTTTATAGATCCGTTTATTCAGAACGTTTTATCTTTTAAACAGTGTGTCAAAATCTCAAACCGTTTTCACCGTCGGATTCCCGCGTCGAGATATTCAAAATTACACCCCATGTTAATAGGTTTTGATGAATTTTTTTCACAAAAAAATGAACGAGAAAAACCGTGTCTCTTGCGAAAGGAAAAAATAAAATGCATTTTTTAGAGACACGGTGTTGCCTCTCATGGAATCAAAACCGTGCTTCCTGCAGAAGCAAAACCGTGCATCTAACGAAAGAAAAAGAAAAAGAAAACAACATTTTTCTGTTTTCAAGAGGCACAGTCGTGCCTCTCGCGGAAGCAAAAAAAAAATACTTTTTCTTTTCCGTTTCCGAGAGGTACGGTCGTGGCTCTCGCGAAAGCAAAATCGCGCCACTCGCGAAAGCAAAACCGTGCTGCTCGCGGAAGCAAAAGAAAATGAAAAATGTGTTTTTTCTCGTTTCTGAGAGGCACAGTCGTGCTTCTGGCGGAAGCAAAACCGTGTCTCTCATGGAAGTACGAAAAAAGGAAAAGACATTTTTTCCGAAAGAAAAATCGTGTCACTCGCGAAAGCAAAAAAAAGTGTTTTTTCTCACAAAAAAATTTATACTTTTATTTTCTAAAAGCTAAGAAAGATCGGTGAGAAACCAAAAAGCCAAAAAAAAACAGAAAAAATCGTCTAAAACACCAAAAACGCGTGCCGAAAAATAAAAGAACAAAATCCGGAGGAAACGATCAAAGCGCGACACGTGGCAGCTGTTGAGAGGGCGGCACTCATCCCACCCCAAGTGATCCTTAACTACTTGCTCCCGGAAAATTACTTTATCCAGAATTTTGTATATGAGCTGCGCATGCAGTGGCCCAGCGAAGCCAGCCCACCTAATTTCCTGCCCGCGTACTGGAAAATCCCAATTTGCCGCATGTAGCAACAAATAGTAGGAGCCTCTAAATGGGCCGGCACGTTTTACTATCTTCCTGTGTTCTATTTCCAATTTTCTTTTTTTATTAACTTATCTTTTTATTCCTATTTCTTTTTCAATATTATTTTTCTTTTATAATTTTTTCGTAAATGCACAAAATTTCAACAAGGTTCAGAATTTCTTTTCTTTTCTAGTTTTGGCAAAATATTAAGAATTCCAAAACTTTGTATGTGTTTTGAAAACAATGTTCGGAATTTTAACAAAAGTTACCAGTTTTTCAAAAAATGCTTTTTTTAAATAATTGTTCAACATTTAAAATTGCCTTTAGAAATTGCTCAAATTTGAAAATATTCTTATTTTAGTGAAATATCCACAGTTCAAAATAATGTGCGTGTTGAAAAAAATAGAAATTTCTAAAATTGTTCTGAAATGTTGAAAATATTCCCGTTTCAAAAAAAATGCACAAATTTAAAAAATGGTCATGTTTTTACAGATAGTTCATGTTTTCAAAAGATGTTTGTGAATTTTTATAAATGTTCCGTTTCAAATTGTGTTTCTGTTTTTTCAAAAAATGTACGGAATTTTCAAAAAACTGTTAGAGGTTTTAAAATTGTTCATGTTTCCAAGAATATTTGGCAATTCATTATTATTATTATTTGAAAAGATAGAAAAAATCAAAAAATGTTTCGAATATGATGCTGCAGTATGTTATTAAATATTTGCAATGGCCATTGGATAAGATGTATTTGTCCAAGTGGCCGGCAGCACATGATTCAATCCTTTAACTTGGCCTTTTTTGGAATTTTACTCGCGCCTTACAAACACATGGCATTCGGTACCTGGGCGTTTCACAGCCCACGCAACTTAGTCAGCCCAACTACCTAGGAAATAAGGCAAAAATATTTTAAATAGTCTCACATTGCTCCTTTACGTACGGTTATCCGAATTTACATACTTGTGCAAAACTAAATGTAGTAAGCTTAACGAAGGAAGGATGAATTAAGCTGGGATGAAGAATGGATGAATTGGTACGTGTGCTACCTGGAAAAAGACCATGAATTTCTTTAAAGAAAAAGAATTAACTCCATTACATGAGCTAGATAGATGAATTTCTACGTGAACTAGCTACAAAAGGATCCTAAATTTCTTGAGGATTGCTACCTAAGGAACAGAGAAGAGAAGACCCGACTATGTGAGCTAGATGCATGGAAAAGAGAAGACCCAATTCATTCTCATTTTATGAAACTTCGCACCTTTAATCCCCTCGATCAATGAACAAAAAAATAGCAGAGTAGAATTAACTCCGGTTGTACTATATCGGTGGTTTGTACATGGAAAAGGAGAAGACCCGCCTCACTTCCATATTATGGAACTCCATACCTTAAAATCCATTCGAATGATGGAAATATAGACTGAATAATTTGCGGGCCTTCTCTGGCGTGCGATGCCCTAAAAAAACCTTTAATCCCTTGATCAATGAACAGAGAAATATCGGATTGATTACTTCACATGCAGCGAAACCCAGAACCTAAATGTTCCTTCTCCTGTGCATACCGGGTCTTGCTTGCACATATAATTCACACTATTTTTCTCTCGTTGCAACGCACAAGCATATGTGCTACAAGTGAAAAACCAGCAATCAATAGATAGCAAGCAACACCGACACTAGGATGGCCAATAGTTAGAATCTATCTAGGGCACTAGACATAAAAATGATTATATACCCTATGAACGGCACGAGTAATAGCGAAACCTAGAACCTAAATGTTCCTTCTCGGTGTGCATACCGGGTCTTGCTTGCACATATAATTCACACTATTTTTCTCCTGTTGCAACGCACGGGCATATGTGCTATGCTATCAGTAGATATCAAGCAACACCGACACTAAGGGTGTGTTCTGATCTCCTCCAACTTCACAAAACTTCATATATCCAACTTCTTTCCGTGACTTCTGGCTTCACCTGGCGATCCAGAATCGTTCTGCTTCGATCGCCAGCTTCTCATATTACTACAGCCCAACTTGAAGGGTTGGGGCCTGTTTGGCACAGATTGGGCCGGCTGATGGCAGCCCAACTTGGACCTAGTGCACCGATACGAGGGGGAGGGAGGGTTAGCGATTCGTTGGGATCGCTGCTGTAGCGCTATTTCATGGAGGGGCAGCGTACCGTTTTCTTTGGCGGTGGCAACTTCTTGTAAATAGGGGTGAACTTCTGATTCTCTAATCGGTGGAGCTGGGCCGATGGAGCTCCAAGTTTTTGCACTGTGGTTTCGTTTGGCTTCCAGAAGTTAGCTTCTTAGTGTAAAAGCGTTCGGCTCAAAACTTTTCTGAAGTTTGTGAAGTTTGAAGCTGGAGGAGACCAGAACACGCCCTAAGATGGCAAACAGTAAGAATCTATCTAGGACACTAGACATAAAAATGATTATATACCCTATGAACGGCACGAGTAATAGTGAAGTTGCAACCGCACGGTGACAATGTTCAAATTACATGATTAAAGTTGGAGCAATTTCTCAATGCGATGATGCACATGCTTATGCGTATTCTAGAAAACAAAATTGAAGCAATTTGGCCAAATGTGTATATGCAAGTGATATCTGAATCCCAATTCGAGTCTAGATCGCTCCACCACACCAAGAAAAGGTATGTGTACCTCCAGCAGTAACAAGAATGGAACCATAGGCTCCTATGCTAGGAGCATTTTGGGGTATAAAAGGAAAAAATGTCCAGCAAGAAAAATAGAATACACAAATAGTCTGAAACTACTCATGCTAGGACAGCAAACAGTTGGAATCTACTCCTATCTAGCAACATAGGATGAATTTGGTATCAAACCAACATTAGTTCATAGTACACCGAGAATGATACAATCAAGACCCGGTATTAGTTAGCCATGAATAGTATGAATTATAATTCACACTATTTTTTCTCTCATATAGTACTCCTATCTAGGATGAATGATGGTATTAGTTGGCCATGAATATCCTGGCCCGTTGCCATCCCTATTACAAACCAACATTATTCATACTATGATACAATCAGTACACATGCCTGGCATAAACATGTAAAACATTTCAATCTACAAAACCCCTCTAGGAGCAGCAATCACATGAAATTTGCCTATGCACTGCACATCTTAACATAATGTTGAGCTGCAATCAGATATGAGAAATGCAACAAGAAACAAAACCTTCGGAGAGCAACCAACTACCCGACAAATATTCAATGGTTCAACTGCGGAACCAGATTCAGAAAGGGGCAAAAAATCAGAGCCTACACTTGCTACTGAAAAATAAACAAATCCTGCAGAGAACCGCATAATATACTTCAGTTGCAAGGCTAAATTCAGAAACAGGAAAAATGTCGAACCGACTTTTGCTAGCACGAGACTATTGCAAAGTAAAACAATGGAAGAACAAGTGCACACAAACAGAGATAGCATCAGGATAAGTAGATGGAGCATTGGGTTCATATCAGGTCCTAATTAATTAAGCCCACAAAATAGTACTCCCTCCGATCCATACTAAATCAGCGACAATTAATATGAATCAGAAGGAGTAGTTCCTTCTATCCACCACAGGTGATCTAACCTAGAGTCAGCCTCTTCTCAAGTTCTTAGCTAAAATTAACAGAACAGAAGGCAAGAGAGAAAATTAAAACGATTTTTTGTCAAAGTTGTCGGCGTCTTCTTTCAACGGCAGCTGAGAATCCCGGGCGTTGATGGTGTAGCTGCAGAGAAGCTGGATGACGGTGAAGGGGCGGTCGGCGAAGAGGACGAACAGCTTGTGCGGCTTCACGAAATCGACGGCCCCAGCAGAGACCCTCTCCTCTTTCTCGTCCCTGAGGCTGTACATGCAGATGTGGGCTGACAAACCCCGTCGATCAATGTAGTAGTCTAGTAGATGCAGTTTGCCTCGACGGACGGGAACCTGTCGGCGTCCACGGCGAGGCACCTGTGGTGACCGACGAAGATGGCATGGCTGCCGATGCTCTCCACGGGCACGGGCTCGGCGTCGTCGTACTTGAAAACCTTGACGCGCCCCCGCAGCCTGACGAGGATGAGCACCTGCCCACCAAGTTCAACCAGGAAACGCCAGACATCTTCTTTATGAGGATTG
Organism: Triticum dicoccoides; assembly: GCF_002162155.2. Taxonomy (NCBI): domain Eukaryota; kingdom Viridiplantae; phylum Streptophyta; class Magnoliopsida; order Poales; family Poaceae; genus Triticum; species Triticum dicoccoides. The sequence continues at coordinate 777,231,949 of NC_041385.1, forward strand.
ACATGAATCAGATCGTAGATCTTGGGGAACCAGCCTTCTGATTTTGCAATGAATCCCGTGGTGCCGTCGTTGGTGTAGAGACCACCTGCGACCGCCATCCGTGCGGAATTGTAGTTAGGGTACTCCTTGGCCTTGTGCCCCCTAGAGTAAATTGCAAAAAAGCCATCACAATTGAGGACCCTAATTCAGAAAACCATCACCTTTTCGATTTTTTTTCAAATAACCGCCACGATTGTGCTGACAGTTTTTAGAAAACACTGATCGATCAATTAGGGCCGTTTAACAACGAATATGTCAGGTAGGTCCCATTGTGAGGTCAACGTGGCATAGGCCAAACAGAGTGAGGAGACGGATGTTAGGTCCTGTTGAGTAATTTCCTCAAACACCTAGAGGGCATCCCGTCGGCCGCCTAGCTCGCCAGTGGCAGCAGTACAACACCGGCGGTGGCAGTGTAGGAATGGGCTGCGAGTGACCTGAGTGCGAGGTAGCGCGGCCGCGGGCAGAGAGGCGGCGCCGGACCGGGCGCCCATGGGGTAGTCGGGGCGCGGGGCAGACCAAGAGCTCGTGCTCTCGGCCATGGTGCTCGGGAGGTCGCGGGCAACGGCGAAATAGGGGGGAAGGAGATGGCCCTCATGAGGGATCTCGGCGCCGGACCAGGGCGCCCACGGGGTAGTCGGGGCGCTGGGCAGAGTTCGCGTTCCTGCCATCGCTGCGGCGTGCCCGTACTTTGTAGCAGGTGGTAGCTCGTGCCGCCTTGCGTGGCCGCTGCTGATGGTCGCGTGCCCGGGCGCGGCCGGTGCTGCTGCTCGCGGCCCGTCGCGTGGCCGGTGCTGCTGCTCGCGCGCACGGGCGCGGCCGGTGCTGCTGCTGGTCGCGCCCCCGTGCATAGCTGTGGCCGCTGCACTTGCTCGTGCCCTTGCGTGGCTGCTCGCGCCCCCGTGCCTGGCCATGGCCGCTGCTGCGGCTCGCGTGCAGGAGCATAGATAGATGAGGTGGAGGGAGATCACGGAGGCGGAGGCTCGCGAGCCGGCCGGCGGCTGAATCCGGTGGTGCGCCGGTCGGATGCAGGCGTGATTATTTCCCCCTGTCAACGCTGGTGGAGGAGGAAGTGTATAGGCTGACGTGCGGGTCCCATGTGCAGCTTACTGTACAGGCCAAACACCGTGAGATTTCGGTGCCATGTCATCACTTATATTGGGCCCCATCTGCCAGAAACGTTGTTAACATGTGTTTAGCAATCTATCAGTGTTTTTTGAAAACTGTCAGCAGAATGATGGTGGTTATTTGAAAAAAATCGAAAAATGATGGTTTTCTGAATTAAGGTCGCCAATTGTGATGGCTTTTTGCAATTTACTCATCCCCGTAGAAGAAACTTTCACAGTCGGGACCAGCCATGCACGACCTGCGAGATGAGGCGCAGAGCAAGCAGAGCATGGGCCAAATGCCGGAGCTGTCACTTATAACGAAGGCGGACACCTCCTTGTCACGCCTGATGGCATGGACCCCAGCAACAGTACTAGAGGGCGGCCCATTGACAGCGAGCCAGAGCAAAGTGGCTAGGGAGGAGCCAATCTGAGACGTGCAAGAGGGTCGTGTGTGTGTGTGTGATGGTGAGAATTATATAGTAGGTGGCGTGGTGTGGGGAGAAACTATCATGTATTATATGAGGAGCTGATCTCCCACGACTCTTTCCCCTTCCTCTTACCAACTCCCTCCCAGATCTCGCTGATTTCCCATCTCCGTCTCCTTCCTTCCCAAATTATCAAAGTAGATCGGGGTACGTAACAATCTGGTATCAGAGGTCAGCGACCTGGAGACTGCCTACCCAAAACCGCGGTAGCAAACCAAGCAGGCGAAGCAGGCGGCGGCGATGGAAGAGCAGCTTGCAGCGCTAGCAAAGGCCATCAGCGATGGGCAAGTCGCCAACGAGGCGAGGTTGGAGGCGATCCAGACCTCTCTGGAGCTCTGGCGTCCCGCCGTCACGCACATCCAGCAGCAGGTGGATGAGCTGCGTAGCCAAGTCGGCTGCATCGCTCTGCACCCGGCGCTGGCGGCGCCCGCGGATCCAGATCCGGGTTCCAGCGAAGAGGGCGCGGTGGGGCACAAGGCGCCGGCGACGTCCAGAGACGCCCTGGGGCACCACGGGCCAAGTGACCACGGCGAGCTCTACGATTCCGGGGGTCTGGCACGCGGGGTGGTCACCACCCTGGCGCCGCCTCCGGTCAACGGTGCGTGCCCATCTACTTCTGCAGTTCCACCGCGTCGTAGTGTCGATTGGGGAGGATATGATCACGGGGGTGAGTCGAGGCCACATCATTTTGCTCACTGGGCTTTACCGAAGGTGGATTTCCCACTGTTCGATGGGGACAACCCACATTTTGGAAGATGAGATGTCAGAAGTACTTTGATGTTTATGATGTTCCACGAGAGTTATGGGTTCGGTTAGCTACGTTGCATTTCACGGGTAATGCGGCACGGTGGCTGCAAATGTTGGAGTCTCAAAACACCACCCTCACATGGGATCAGTTATGCACAAGCCCGTGTGACAAATTCGGGCGTGAGCAGTACCAGGCTCACATCCGTCAGTTTCATACCTTGCGACAGACGAGCACTGTCTATGAATACATGTCTAGGTTTGAGGAGTTGATGCATCAGATTTTAGCACATAACTCAGGGTTTGATCCAGTTTACTTTACCACACAATTCCTAGAAGGGTTGAAGCATGAAATTCGTGCTGGTGTGATGCTTCATCAACCAAAAACATTGGACTCTGCGTTTTCCTTGGCTTCGATGCAGGAGGAATTGCTGGAAGCGCTTCCGCGGCGAGAGCACCGGCGTCAGGACGGGGCATACCAACGGGCGCCCCCTCGGCCTCTTCTGGCACAAGGCGTGCCCCCACCGCGACAAGTGCTGCCCGGACCGCCGGCTGCGGCGGATGATCGGCGCGGACTGGATGCAGCCAGGGCACCAGACCGGGGCGCGCGGGCTGATGATCGCGTCGCGGCCTTGCGTAACTATCGACGTGCCCGCGGCCTGTGTTTCACCTGTGGTGAGCGCTGGGGGGCGGGCCATCAGTGCGCCGCTACTGTTCAACTCCATGTGGTTGAAGAACTACTGGAACTTCTTCAAGCAAAACAATATGAGCAACCGTTGCAGCAAGATGGCGCGGACGAGGAAGTGCTGATGTCGATCTCCAAGCTGGCCACCACGGGACAAACAACACCGCGCACGGTGCGCTTGATTGGCAAAGTAGCAGATGTGGAAGTGCTTATCCTGGTGGATTCAGGGAGTTCACACAGTTTCGTCAGTGAAGCCATTGCAGGCAGACTAACTGATCAAGTGCAACAAGTACCTCCAACTTCGGTCAAGATTGCTGATGGTGGGGTATTGATATGCTCAGGGGTCATTCCAGCTTATGCTTGGCAGAGCCAAGGACACACATTCTTATCTGATTTACGAGTGCTTCCACTTGGTTGTTATGATATGGTGGTCGGGATGGATTGGTTGGAGCAATGCGGTCCTATGTGGATTGATTGGGCAGCTAAGCGATTGCAGTTTCAGCATCAAGGGCAGACTATCTTACTCACTGGAGTTCAGAGTGTTACATCCAAAGTGGATCCAATCTCCTTTGGCCAGTTGCAAATGTTGGAACAGAACAACTCTGTGGCCCATGTGGTAGTCCTGAGTGTCTTGGAGGACAGGGAAAGTGACCAAACAGAACAGACTGGAGTTCCAGTGGAGGTTGAGGAGTTGCTGAGTCGTTTTCACTTGGTGTTTGAAGAACCGCAGGGGTTGCCCCCACACAGACCTTGGGACCATAAAATTCCCTTGATTCCAGGAGCCAAGCCAGTGAACATTAGACCTTACCGTTACACTCCGGAGCAAAAATCTGAAATTGAGCAGCAAGTGAAAGAAATGTTGCGAGCAGGGCTCATTGTGCCCAGCATTAGCCCATTCTCATCACCGGTCTTACTCGTCAAGAAGAAAGACCAGACTTGGCGGTTTTGCGTTGATTTCCGCCACTTGAATGCCATTACAATCAAGAACACATATCCCCTGCCTGTCATTGAGGAGTTGCTAGATGAATTGAGTGGTTCCACTTGGTTTTCAAAACTTGATCTAAAGGCCGGGTACCATCAGATACGGTTGGTGGAAGAGGACGAGGAGAAAACAGCCTTTAAGACCCACCAAGGGCACTTCCAGTTCCGGGTTTTGCCGTACGGAGTAACAGGAGGTCCACCAACATTCCAAGGGGGAATGAACACCGTGTTAGCGCCTCTCCTTCGGCACGGAGTTCTCGTCTTCATGGATGATATCTTGGTGCACTCGAGCTCGTATCCCAGCCATCTCAGTTTGTTGGAGCAGGTACTCCAGTTACTTCAGGACAATCAGTTGCATGCAAAGCAATCGAAGTGCTCATTTGCACAACGACACATCAGTTACTTGGGCCATCGCATCAGTTACAAAGGTGTGGCCACGCTGGATGAACACATCCAGACGATCAAAACTTGGAAGCAACCTCAGACGGTGAAACAACTGCGAGGTTTTTTGGGGCTGGCGGGATACTATCGCAAGTTTGTGCGCAATTTCAGCACCATTTCCAGACCATTGAATGATCTTTTGAGAAAGAATACGCTGTTTGTTTGGACACCCACCACCGAGGCAGCATTCCAGTCGCTCAAGCAAGCTCTCATGGAAGCCCCAGTGCTCGCGTTGCCTAACTTCAAGAAACAATTTGTTGTTGAGACCGACGCAAGTGCCACCGGTGTCGGGGCGGTACTGATGCAAGATTCCCACCCTGTTGCTTACCTCAGCAAGGTGTTGGCACCGAAGAACTTGGGACTGTCGACGTACGAAAAGGAGTGTTTAGCACTGCTTCTTGCGGTAGATCATTGGCGTCCGTATCTTCAACACTCTGAATTTGTGATTCGTACGGATCAGCGGAGTCTACTCAATTTAACAGATCAGCGACTCAATACCCCCATCCAACATCGCGCTTTTACCAAATTGGTGGGTCTCCAGTTTCAAATACAGTATAAGGCGGGCACGGCAAATAGAGCAGCGGATGCTCTGTCCAGGCGAGCACATGAACAAGGCGGAGAGCTCGCGGCAGTTTCGGTCTGTCGCTCGATGTGGCTGGAGGCAATCCTCAGGAGCTATCAAGAAGATGCAGCAGCACAGCAGCGAATCGCCAAACTGGCGCTCGCCCCTGACAGTGAGGAAGGCTATACCTTACAAGATGGGGTTGTACGCTTTCAGGGGCGCATTTGGATCGGACAAGATGAAGACACCCAGCATGCGTTAATCAAGGCGTTGCACGATAGCGCGACGGGGGGGCACTCCGGATTCCATGCGACTTACAACCGGGTCCGTCGCCTATTTGCTTGGAAGGGCCTTAAGGAAATGGTGTTGCAATTTGTTCGGACCTATCAAGTTTGTCAGCGGGCGAAGACGGAGAGGATCTCACCGGCCGGGCTCCTCCAGCCATTGCTAGTTCCAAAAAAACCTTGGGCTGTGGTCTCGCTCGACTTCATCGAGGGGTTGCCGAAATCTGGAGGATATGATGTTATCTTGGTGGTGGTGGATAAGTTCTCCAAATACGCTCATTTCATACCGATGAAACACCCGTTCACAGCTCTGACGGTAGCCACAGTGTTCATGCAAAATATCTTCAAACTCCACGGCCTGCCAGCGGCCTTAATTTCGGACCGCGATCGCATTTTCACGAGTGCCTTGTGGCAAGAGCTGTTTAGACTTTCCAAGACAGAAATGCGCATGAGCTCCTCTTACCATCCCCAGACGGACGGCCAGACGGAACGAGTGAATCAGTGCCTTGAGACTTATCTCCGATGTTCAGTTCATGCTTGCCCCGGGAATTGGTTCAAGTGGCTTTTCTTGGCAGAATACTGGTATAACACCACCTTCCACTCCACTTTGGGAAGAACTCCGTATGAAGTCATCTATGGTACCCTGCCCAGAGAGTTTGGCGTGCTTCAAGTGGATGAGTGTTCTGTACCCGACCTGATGGCATGGCTCAAGGAACGTGAAGTAATGCGTGAACTGCTGCAACAACAACTGAAGAAAGCGCAGGATCGGATGAAACACCAAGCAGACAAGCATCGGACAGACAGAGAATTTCAGGTGGGCGACCTTGTCTTTCTCCGGTTGCAACCGTTCATTCAGACCTCTGTTGCTCAGCCCCCCTACCAGAAGTTGGCTTTCCGCTACTACAGGCCATACAAGATCGAGGCACGAGTCGGTAAGGTCGCGTACAAGTTGCAGCTGCCGGTGACAAGCAAAATCCATCCAGTTGTGCATGTGGCTCAGTTGAAAAAGGCCCTCGGAGTAGACACACCAGTGGAAGAAGCGCTACCACCAGCTAATGCAGTTTTGCAGGCAATGCAGGTACCTCTCTACACTCTCAACAGTCGGCAAGTGATGGTCAAGGGCGCTCCTGTAGAACGTCTCTTGATCCAGTGGCGCGACTGGCCGCCATCTCTGGCTACCTGGGAGGATCCTGAAGACCTGCAACTTCGCTTTCCAACCACGCCGGCTTGGGGTCAAGCCGGACTCCAAGGAGGGGAGAATGTCACGCCTGATGGAATGGACCCCAGCAACAGTACTAGAGGGCGGCCCATTGACAGCGAGCCAGAGCAAAGTGGCTAGGGAGGAGCCAATCTGAGACGTGCAAGAGGGTCGTGTGTGCGTGTGTGATGGTGAGAATTATATAGTAGGTGGCGTGGTGTGGGGAGAAACTATCATGTATTACCTGAATAATTCTGGACCGTGAGGAGCTGATCTCCCACGACTCTTTCCCCTTCCTCTTACCAACTCCCTCCCAGATCTCGCTGATTTCCCATCTCCGTCTCCTTCCTTCCCAAATTATCAGAGTAGATCGGGGTACGTAACACTCCTTCTCGGTGGGCACGGGCGCTGCGAACCGGACCAGGACGCCGGTGAGCGGATTGAAGACGCGGGCGGCGTGGGGAGGGTTCCTGTCCGCCAGGACGAAGAGGCCGCCCAGGGTGGTGGCCACGACGTAGTAGCGGCGGAGCAGCGGGAGCCTCTTGCGGATGAAGGGCCCCGTGGGGGCGTTCAGCAGGAGCAGCAGCTCGCCGCCGCCGTCAACGCCGTCGGCGTCGCTCTGGAGCTGGAAGCCCTCGTCGAGCAGGATGACCCAACACCGCGGGTGGAAGCGGGGGTCGGAGGGGTCGCTCTTGGGGTTGTCGGTGGCGTTGCGCCAGCCGGAGCAGACGGTGCGGAAGTCCATGTAGCAGTCGAGGTCGTTGGTGGCGAGCAGACAGTCGGCGACGCGGCGGACGAGGTCGGGCGGGAGCGCGGACCAGCCCGCGGCCGGAAGGACCGGCGAGGCTCGGAGACGACTTGGCGGGCCCTTCTTCTTCCTCTTGGCGGGCGGGGCGAGAGAGGCGGCCCGTGGCGCGCGAGCTCTAGCGGGCGCGGCCGCCATTGCCGCACGCTTCGGTTCTTGGGACATGAACACGGTCCCTTCGCTCGACCCTGCAAAGGAAAAGGAATGCGGCTTGTGAGCGAGGAGCAGCACAAGAAATGGCTGCCGAGAAATGGAGAAGTGGGAGAGGATTTGCATACCCGAGGAGCAAATGAGCAAAAACGAGAGTGGCAGGCAGCACAAGTCACGGTGTGCATTTGGTTTTTTCGGTTTGATTCGGTTCGGTTTATACGGTTTTTGGTTTATACAATTTTTTGGTTTATACGGTTTTTATACTTCGGTTTATATTGTTTTATACATAGATACGGTTCGGTTTCGGTAATAACCGTTGGTTCGGTTTCGGTAATAACCAAATTAACCAAACTTAACGCGAATTTTTGAGCAACACAATGTTTGGGCACATGAAGAAACAAATTTAGTATACAACAGTATGACACAGACATGAAATTTATTCAATATATGACACATACATGCCAATACATGGCCTCGATGTCCTGTACCAAGAGCCTCAAAGTCAAATACCAAAGCGTACTCCACGGTGAAACTGCTCTTTTATTTTATTTTTATATTTAACCAACATAAAGTAGCACACGTTTGTCCATGTGTAGTGTAGTGTACTGTGTAGGCTCTCACAAACTCACACGCACACAATTTCTAGCATCACAACCCAATACTTGTTGATCCATCGGCCCATCTAAGTAGAAGTACAACACGGCAACGGCCAGAGGCGCTGGCGCGCAGGCAATTCATGCACTAGTTTAGTACCACCTCGGGTAGCTACAAGAAATAAAGGAAGGTGAGTAAAGGCTAGCAGGTGTGCGTTCATTGTCCTCAATCCCACAAGTGTGCAGCACACTATGTAGGAGTTTCTTCTCTGTACTCTCAGTATGAGAGAAGTTATGTTTTTTTTTGGTTTTTTCGGTTTAACCATATGGTTTTCGGTTATTAACCGAAAAACCAAATCGAATATGGTTTGCTATTTTGCAAACTGAAACCATAACCAGAACCTGAAAAAAACTGAAATTTTGGTTTGGTTTGGTTTGGTTTTTTTGGTTTGGTCTGTGGTTTTCGGTTCGGTTTTGCACAGGGTGAAGCACAAGGCACCGCGGGAAGGGGATGACGGAAGAGGAAAAGGAAATGGAGGGAGAGGGTCAAGCCGATGCTGGATTCGCTCGTCCCATGATGATGATGGAGTGAAAAATCACAAAACTGGCCCTTTGGCCAAAGTTCAGCACAAAATGGCCCTATACGCATGACGCCCGCACATGGGGCGCCATGTTAGATATCATAACGCCTCGGTCAAGGGCGCCATACTGGTCAGCGGTGACTTGCCACGTTGGCAGGGCATGGCACCCTGGCGCCTCAGGCCAGGGCGCCGTGCTGATGGTCATGACGCCCCTGCTCAGGGCGCCATGCCCCTTGCGTCAACAAAACAGAGTCTCCCCCGTTTCCCCCTCCACAAACCCTCACTTTTCCCCTTCTCCACCCCGGCTGCCCCACTCAAGCCCCTACCTAATGCCCACAAAATTTCGTCGATCGGAGCTCCAAATCGGTGATTTATCCTTTTCTTCGACCCCTCAAGGTATTCTCCATCATTCCTCCTCTTTTTGTTGGTTGAAATCTCCACATTGTGGGGATTTGGGGAAACCCTAGGCCATCCAATTTTGCTATTTTTGTTGATGCATTTTGGTGTTTATGATTCTAGATGGGGAGGATCGTCAATGTGCATCATGTGGACTTTGTCTCCTTTGAGAAGGGAGATGCGGAGTATGGTGACCCAAAGAAGAAGCCGGTAGTGATGGTGTTTCCCACAAGTCCTAGCCTTGAGGAGGTTTTGGTTGAGCTTCGAAGAAGGTTGAATTGGATGGAAGAAAGCGGTGGAGTAGACTTAATCAGAAGGTATAATGTTGGGTATGGGCAACATATTCGTTGGAAGATAATGCCTCTTGACTCTGAGTTTCATTGGGAAGCATATAAAGAGAGTTTGTTGGCCTCACTAGATAAATCATTTGAGTTATTTGCCACAAAGGTTGTTCGTACTCGGTTGCACATTGATTTGAATCGGTGTGCATCTTCATATGACGTTAGAAGCCCGGTTTGAGATTCAACACATGTCACTCCGGATGTGCATGACACAATAATGAGCCAACCTCCAATGACCCAATGTTTGAGGCCCGGTGGGAATGACCAAAAGTTGATAATGAAGACTTGCACATGGATGGTGGTGAGTTTGAGGGTGATGAATCGGAGGCTTATCTTCATGACCATTATGTTGGTGAAGTTGAGGCAAATTGCATGGAAGAGGACATGTACTATGAGGTTCCATACAATAGGTCCTATGCGTAGGACTCGGAGGATGAAGGCCCAGATGAAGAAATAGATGAGGATGGTTTGACGGCTAAAGAAGCCAATGCTTTCAAGAAGGTGATAGGCCGTAGTCACAAGACATCATTGTTTCGTGATATAAGCCTACCGAATAAGGCGATTGTTGATGGTGGCACAAGCAAAATTCTTGCACCAAGGTTAACTTCAAAGCGAGATACCAAAGCAAGTGTGTATGGTGTTAGTGAAGGAACAATCTTTGAAAGCTTGACAGAACTTTAAATATGGGCCAAGGACTACACAGTTAAGTTTCATCAGCCATTCATTATGGAGAAGTCAAACTCGAAAGTGCGTTATGTGGTCAAATGTGAGGAACACAAGAATCATTGCCCTTGGGTTATCCATGCAAGATGTGTCAAAGGCGGGCCACAATGGAAGATTACAAGTTCCATGTTTCACCATCGATGTTGTGGCAAGGATATTGATGATGCTAATGTAAATGATGATCACCGTCAATTGACCTCCAAATTTATTGCACATCGATTTTTAGCCTCCATAAAGATACTCCCGACATATCCCATTCGGGCTTTGATGGAGATGGTGAAGGAGGTTTTTGGGTACGAGGTGAAGTATGGGAAGGCATGGAAGGACAAGCAAGCTGCCTTTGAGATATTGTATGGTGGTTGGGAAGAATCATACAACTGCCTCGCGATGGTGTTGAAAGCGATGGCGGCAGAAAATCCTGGCATGGACTATATGGTGGAGCCAGATGGCGTGAGAACAAGGATATACAACGATGCAAACGTTCGTATATTTGGATGTGCATTCTAGACTTTTGAGCCATGCATTAGGGCCTTCAAGCATTGTAGGCCGGTTATGTCCGTGGATGGCACATTTCTGACCGGCCAGTTCAAGGGCACATTGTTGATTGCCGTGGCTATGATGGTAGTGACAAATTGGTTCCATTGGCGTTTGCTTTGGTGTCGACGGGGAACAATGACAACTGGGAGTGGTTTCTTAGTCTAGTGAGGACCAAGGTAATTGGACCTGAAAGAGAGGTTTGCATCATCTCGGAGCACCACCCAGGGATACTCAATGCAATGGAGATTGACATTCCAGGACATCCTCGTGTGCACCATAGGTGGTGCATGAGGCATTTTATTTCTAACTTTTACCGAGCATGTGGAGACAAGGTATTGTCTGTCCTTCTTCATGATTGTTGTCTCTCATTCACCACTAGACATTTTGAGAAATTGTGGGACAAAGTGTGTGCCAAAGCAAACAATGGTGGCAAAGATTTCCTAAATAGGAATTTTGCCGATAAAGGAAAGTGGGCACGGGCTTTTGACAACGATGGAGTGAGGTACTGTGACATGACAAACAACATGGCTGAATGTTTCAACATAGTGCTAAAGGGTGTCCGTGCATTGCCGGTGCCAGCAATAGTAGAGTATACATTCCAGAAGTTGAATGTCTATTTTCATAAGTATAGTGAAGAAACATCCAACTTGATGTCCGGAAAAAACAAGGCCAAAAAGATGTACAAGTATCCACCAAAGGTCGACGATTGGATGGAATACCAAGCAAGGAAGGCGGATTCACACAAAATCCAGTCCTTTGATAACATATAATTGATTTACCAAGTTGATGAGCACGGTGGAATGTTACGTGACGGCGTGCCATATGGAGGTGGCTCCTTCAAGGTTTATCTTAAGATGGGCACGTGTTCATGTGAGAGGCCTACATTGTATCATCTCCCATGCTCTCACTTGATGGCTGCATCTCGCACTAGAAATGTGAGTGTCAACATGACCAACAATGTAAGATTGGAGGAGTGTTCGATCGATGCGGTCAAAAATACATGGGCTGCGAGGTTTCATCCCTATCTAGACTAATCTAAATGGCCGGAATACCATGGACCCCCACTATACCCTGATTTGGAAATGAAGGTGGTGACACGTGGAAGACGGAAGACAAAGCATTTCTTGGGTGACATGGATGATTGGGGTGGTGGATTCTGTAAGGAATGGGGGAGCCAACATTTCGCAGAGCCTCGATCGTGATATCAGCCGTTGCGGTGAATGTAACAACGAGGGGCACAATAATAGAGGTTGTAGCTCAAGGGGCAAAAGAAAGAGATCAAAACGAGATGGTGATGGTGGTGTTAGCCACGGTGATGGTGGAGCTCAAGGACGTGGCCGTGGTGATGATGGAGCTCAAGGATGTGGCCGTGGTGACGGTGGTGCTCGAGGACATGGCCGTGCTGACGGTGGTGCTCGAGGACGTGGCCATGGTGACGGTGGTGCTCGAGGACGTGGCCGTGGTGATGTTGGAGCTCGAGGATGTGTCCATGGTGACGGTGGAGCT